>NC_143252.1:32700000-33000000 GCF_984573655.1 Nuphar pumila
CGTGATGTATGGAAGAGAGATGAAAAATACCCCCCAAGTACCATAATTTGAGGATTCCACCATCACACTTGTTCCAACAGGTCCTTAGTTTTATATTTATTTTCCCTTATGTGCTTCTTAGTTTTATATTTATTTTCCCTTATATGCTTCTTATTTGTCCCACTGTGCTAGTATAATTTTCTTTTCTCTACCAATAGGCGTCACCATGATTTTCCAACATTACAAGCTTGCAACTACTACCAACAACTCTCTCTCTCTCTCTCTCTCTGCACTGTGCTAGGATAATTTTCTTTTCTATACCAATAGGCCTCAACATGATATTCCAACATATATTACAAGCTTGCACCTACTACCAACAACTACAACTCTCTCTCTCTCTCTCTCTCTCTCTCTCTCTCTCTCTCTCTCGCTCGCTACAATCATACCTGTCCAACAAGCCCTTAGTTTTAGACTACCCTTATTTCATATTTCATTATGCTAAAATAATTTTAATTTTCTCTGTTAATATTCATTAAAACAAAGTTTGCTTGGTTAATAGGCCTCACTGTAATATTCTAAAATTACAAGCTTGCAATAGCCCCAAGAGGTTTGGCGTTGTGTGAAGGGGGCTTGGCTTGCTAGAAAGGTAGTCAGGATTCCATTCTCACGGACGTCAACCCCTTGCATACAAGAATGGGCAAGGGTATATATTATGCCACTTGCTTGTGCCTAAGCACGGGAGGCAAGGGGTGTGCCACGGTTTACACCATCGGAAAAACGTCCATAAGTACTGCAGGAATAGCCAGCATGACTGGGTCTCTGATCCTGGGGGTGGTTTGCAAAAAAAAAACTTGCAACTGCTCTCTCTCTCTCTCTCTCTCTCTATATATATATATATATATATATATATATATATATATATATATATATATATATATATATATATAATTGCTCAGCTCGTAGGGATAGTAAACATGATGAACGAACCAAACAAAAGCTGTTCAAGCTCAGCTCGTTCTTGTGGCAAGCTGAGTTGAGCTTGAGCTCATGGCAAGCCCAAATTAAACGAACCAACTTCAATCTGGCTCATTTACAAAAAAAAACTTTTTCAAAGTTAAAATTAATAGAAATTAGACTCTAAATCTACTGAGTAAAGCTCAAAGTGGTTCATTATATAGCAATACATTGTTTCAAAGCTGTAAACAACAAGATCTGAACTCTAAACTTATTGCTTGCAGGCAAAACAATTCAAAAATCTACATTATATGATATAATATATATGAAATACGTTTATTACTAGAAAATGAACCTATATGAGCTGAGCTGAGCCAAACATTCGTTATTGTGTTCGGCTTACCGAGCCTACTTCACGAGTTTGATCGAATGAGCAATTACAATCCGATCGATCCACAAGCGGCTTGTCTCATTTCCTTACCAGCAGGGCTTTAATGTTATACTATATGCTTCTATTGAGTTTCGTTGTTCTAGCATCACGTTTGTTTAACAACCGAACATTACAAGCTTTTAACAACACCTCTCTCTCTCTCTCTCTCTCTCTCTCTCTCTCTCTGAGTAATTTAAAGAAGTTGAGTTTTCAGTTTCCAAGTTGGTGCGTGCTTTGTCAAGCTGCTGAAGAAACAACGTTTCATTTATTCTGGTCATGCCCAATCTTTGTGAAACTTTTTAATAGGACGTGGAGACATCCGGAAGTGATTGTTAAGGAGGAGTCTTTTGCGCTAGATCTGATCCTGGGCCCAGTACGTATTAGATGAAGCAAAAGGTGGAGGATGATCTGGAGGACGTGGTTGCTTAATTACAACATGGTGGTTTGTATGGATGGCCCGCAATGATGCAACTTTCCGTCAAATTCTGGTTGTCCTTAATAAACTAGTGCATAAAATCTTGGTTGATGTATATGTGATTCTGCGTATGCATCATAGAGATCTCCCCTTCCCACCTATAGATGTTCACTCATCTATGGTGCCTTCTTATCCAGCGGATCCTGGTTGAGCTTGGATATGATGTCTGTATCAGTCTGTCTGTAGTTATTTACTTCAGCTTTCCTATTTTTTATTTTTTTTCGTGCTTGTTTCAGTTCATGGGTTCAACATTTTGTTGATCTTCATGAGTGGTAATGTTGAATATCTTTTGTCTCTCTCTCTCTCTCTCTCTCTCTCTCTCTCTCTACAAACAGTATCCAGGAGGCCCTTAAATTACTTTATGCTTTCTATGAGTTTCACTGTGCTAGCCTCACTTTTCCTTCACATCCGAAAGTTACAATCTTTCTGCAACTACTCTCTCTCTCTCTCTCTCTCTCTCTGAGTGTGCATAAATACACGCATGTGGGTGCTTGTTTGTGTGTTAGTATTTTATGTTGTGGAGGCTACAAGCACCAAGACAATGTTGTCTTTTCCAATATTGAAACCGCAAAGCATAGGAGTTGTGGATAGTTCAGAAGTGCCATCTTTGTTCCTATTAAGGGTAACAAAGATGGCATGAGCGAATCTACTCAGGGGATTGACCCACAGGCCTGCACCAAGAACTCTAGCCCTAGATAGATAGCACCTAGTGCAAGGAATAACCTCACCTAAAGCATGCTTCTTTTTGGAAAGATGTAGATGGGACCATACTGATCAGCTTCCCCCGTTTCTTTAGGGGGTCCCAAAAAAAATAAAACTTGGGAATAGATAATAGTGCACAAGCTATGTGTTGGTGGGCCCACCCTTACAAAAAATTCCATGAGCAAATCCACTAAAATGTCTTGAAAACGTTCCAAGTGACCCACAGTCCATTCACAAATCCCAAATGTGTGCAGATCCACAGGGCTGTGGGCCCCTTGACATTCACATGTAGAAGGTGCTCTAGTCAGATCTATCTGTCGTCAAGTCACATCTATGATGAAGTGCACATTGATTGACAAATTTAGGTTTTTGTTTTTGTTTTCTTTTTAAATCATAAAATATCGTATGCATGGATTGATTGTTTTAACAAGAAGATAATGGCAAATAGATTGATACAATGATTGGATTTTGCTTAAATCCATGTCTTATGTGATCGCCGTGATTTCTTCAATCTTTTATTAGTAAAAAAAAAATGATTGGTTTTTCTGAAACCAATATGCTTGTGTTCTCCTTGGTTTCTTCAATCATCTAGTATAAAAAATGATTGGTTTTGCTTAAACTAATGTTATTATGTCCCCCCTTGATTTATTCAATCTTTTAATGAGAAAAAAATGATTGGTTTTGCTTAAAATAATGTGATTATGTTCCCCTTGGTTTCTTCAATCTTTTTAGTATAAAAAAATGGTCACTTGGAGATTGCATTTGGTTGATGTTAGTTTTTCCTTACTGAGAAAAAGCAGGGTGGCACTTGAGTGATCCCTCTTAAAAAAGAAAAAGAGACTCAAAGTTTGAGAAGCAGTCTTTGGGTGATCATGCGTTTTGTGTCTTTTGGTGTGGAATCTTTAACAAAGGCACCCCTAAAGCATCTGATAGGGGTAGATATGTCCGTACAACTTGAACATGTAGGCCATCAAGGTGACCAGTCTAGCGCAAACTAAAGTAAACCCAATTACACGAGTCATAATATGCACATGAGAGGCTAATCATCTTATTGGTTGCGGGTATATATATGTATATTCCATGCATGAGGGTTGGTAGGTGTGATAACACATTGGCATCTGAGTTACGTAGTGAAAGTGATCAGAATGACAGGGCTTGGATCTTCATGTGGGGCATGCAAGTTCTTGAGGAGGAAATGCATCAATGGGTGCATATTTGCACCATATTTCTCTTATGACCAAGGTGCAACTCATTTTGCTGCAATTCATAAGGTGTTTGGTGCAAGCAATGTTTCTAAGCTGCTTCTGCACATCCCTCTCTATGACCGTGGTGATGCTGCTATGACACTCTCATATGAGGCACAGGCTCGGCTTAGAGACCCTGTGTATGGTTGTGTAGGGCACATATTTGCACTTCAACAACAGGTTTAGAACATTAATTATGTGCCTATGATCTTCCTTTTCCTATCTTTTAATTGGACTCATTGGAGGAGGAGGATGTAAGAAATAGTTTTTCTGATTTACTTCATGCCTCTTCATTTGAACATTTAGATTCTTTTTTTTTTTATTTATAACCCCAAGAAACCATACCCGGCATGAACACCTGGTTATGCTGGCTCAGCCTGCCAGACCTACGGTAGTCATGCCGGCAGTGTAAAACTCTGACGCTAGGATCCCCACCCCCGGGGCCGAACATTTAGATTCTACACAAAGCTTTTTTTTTTCTTCCATTTTATTATTTTGGATAAAGTTTTATTGTATGAGAAAGTGATCTTGATGTATTACTAGAGACATCATGTTTTACGTTTTGGATGCAATGTTTCATTTGCCTTTCACCATGGATGAGACTTCTTTCTTTCATTCAGAAAAGGAAAAAGATCATGGACGAGACTTGCATCCTTACGTTAGAATGTTAGCTGGCTGGCTTATTATTTTGTGATAATTGATTTCTGTCAAAAAAATTTGTTCTATTAGTAGCCATGATTGGAACAAAACGGCATACAATTTTGGAGCATGCTTATTCTCAAAAGGTTTTGGAGCACGAAAACATGGGAGCATCACCTGACATGAAACGCCAAACGTTTTCTCAAAAATCAATAACCAGAGAGAGAGAGAGAGAGAGAGAGAGAGAGAGAGAGAGAGTTTCATGGGTGCAAATCACATTAATTTTTTTTTGAAATCTTATCTCTTTTTTTTTTTTGAAAGGCAAGCTGGGGTTAGGCGGACCCATACCAGAACAACAGCCGCCACATGTGGCAGAGGGATTCGATCTTGGGCCTTCAGATTGACACAGGACCCCACTTACCACATGGGAAATCTTATATCTTACCATTACAGAACGTCATTTTTTCATCATGCAAGCTATCCTTTTAATTAAGAGTATCTGTTTGATATTTAAAACAGCAGTTTGTTTAAGAGCTAAGCAAATTGGCTTAGATATCTTCCAAATATCTCATTTTTTACTTAAAAAGTTTTTTTTCTAGATAAATAAATTCCCATTTACTTAAACAGTTCTGGAGCTTTTCTTTTTTCAATTTCATTGGTGAAACTATAACTCTCTTATTAGAACTATAGTTTTCTTTCCTTCTTTCATATTATCCATTTTTTTCTGACTCAGCCAACACTTCACTTCATGTCCTCAGGTTGTAAACTTACAAGTAGAGATACAATCTCTTGCCACAAAGATCATGCAAGGCAACAGCGATTCAGGGTATCAAGAACTCAATGCTATGAACCAGTACACTCACCAACATGATTATATGAACACATGCTACTCTGGAATTGCACCTACATCTCAATCTTGTGAGAACAACTCCTATTACATGCCCTACCAACAAGATGATATGAATCCCCAGCTTCTTGGTGCATGTGAAGGCATCAAAGAGAGTTGGGACAGTGGCTTGCTCATCAACCAAGCAGAGGAACAGCACTCTGTTGGCACATTAACCAATCATGTTAGTGAATGTTTTTATGCTCCAAAAAATATTGACGAATGGTTTTCATCTTCTGAATTGGGGTATGCAAAATGAGTTCTTCAATTCCATCCACCGGGTTGGAGTGGCTCAGATTGTACTGTATAACTTTTCTATTTGAATAAAGAAATGTTGTGTCATCTATATATCAATTCTTCTCTTATCCATCAATTCTTACTGATATGTTGTGTATTTTTCTGTTTGCTACACCATGGTTCCACTTAAGGTGGAGCAAAATAGACTTCTAGGCCACTGCCTAATATTTATCATCCAAACACTTTTAGGGGTTTTCCATTTGAAAAGTATTGATAAACCCTAAAAGGAAACTTTTAGGGTTTCTTTTCCATTGAACAAATTCTTTCAAGCAGTCACTGATCCAAAACAAAATATAGAAGCTTCATGGTTTAAACCAAAGTCTTGAAGAGTTCCTGTTTTTTTTTACTATATGCATAATTGTATATGACCCCTAGCAGGGAATATCATTCTCTTCACCTTTTTCTGTTGGCAAACTTCTTTTTTCCTTTTTTTTCGAAAAAATCTGTTTGGTTGACATGAGGATCCTTTGCTTTTTCCCAGAATTTGAGTAGAAGCCAGCAGTAGCAGTGGAGATGAATGAAATAATGTACAATTGCAATGTCCAAAGATCACTCATTTCATATTTCTATATATCCATTACATTAGATAATTATGCAATCTTTTATGGTATTTATCATGAAACAGTTGGAGATTTTTTTATTTTTGATAGCTCAAAGGGCTACTACATGATCCTTCTACACAAGGAAAACATTTGTCTGCATGCATGTGCATGTGTGTGTGGATTTTTGTCCAAAAACACTATACTGCACTCACAGATAAACCACGCAAAGCAGCAAAGATGAACCCTTAATTAACCTCTCCAGATCTGAGAGGCTATAGCAGTAGTACTCTTATTTATTTTTACTTTATACCAGTCGTAGCAAAGCCAAAAGTAAGCAGATCTTAAGCATCCTAATGAAGAACCCATATGTGTGTAGAATTAACGAACATCCTTGAATATATATATATATATATATATATATATATATATATATATATATATATATATATATATATATATATATAGAGAGAGAGAGAGAGAGAGAGAGAGAGAGAGAGAGAGATGCTAACCACTGTGCTAACCGGGGTTTTTCCTATGTATTACTTAAATCTGACTGTACAGATGTTCTCGGAATGGTCAATTTACTTGGAAACGACACTTGGATTGTATTTTTTTTTATGAAAAAACATGATTTTTTTAAGCCTTGAATATTTAGAAAAATCTTAAACCGTCCATTTTTTAACCTGATAAAAACCTACCTGCATATGAGAATTGGATGATCCAAGAGTTGATCCCTATAAAATCAAGATGTATGATCAGATTTAAGAAAAATATAAGAAAATTCTTTGAAAGCTCAGTTAGCACGACGGCTAACTAGAAAAGTGGTTAGCAGCTACCACCTTCTATATATATATATATATATATATATATATATATATATATATATATATATATATATATATAGGGGACTGTCCAGCGACTCCAGCCAAAAGAACAATGAAAGAAATGGCTCTCTTTCTATCTATGATTGTTATGAGTGTTACCTCAACCAGACCTTAGAAATTTGATCTGTATAGTTATTTTGTAAAGAACATGTTTTAGATTATGAATTTTTTATGTTTTGATATGGCCTTTAATATGAAATTTCAATGCCTGACAATGTCAAAATTCTACAATAAAAAATTTAGGTTTCACGTTGAAACAAACTCGATTCTACAATAAAAAATTTAGGTTTTACGTTGAAACAAACTAGATTCTACAATAAAAAATTTAGGTTCTCGAAAAAAAAATGAAAAGAAAAACATAATAAGCACATTGAGAAAGTCCCAATAAGTAGATAACATTTACAACAATCATCATTAATGATCATATATTGTGGATCTTCCTTGATTCTGCGGTTCTTCTCTTTCCAACTATTAAGTTATGTGATGGTAAGTGTCACAGGCTTGCTTTTTCAATAAGCCAATGCAGTGCGACGGTACTTCCTTACCACCGCACGCCTACTTAACACTCTGTCATGGGCATAGAATCATTCGCAAACTCGCGATGCACCAAGCTTCCCAAGCTGGCCAGCCTAACGCCCAAAGGCCGCATACCAACATGTTTCCATGTGTTGAATCATTTTCATTGGCCCTACGCACCACCCCGCGCACTACCCCGTGCATAGTTGTAGAGTTTAGTGATGGCTAACTTTCATCGCAAATTTCTAGTCGCTAATTAGCGACGGAACATATCGGTTGCTACTTCCATAGCTAAATTGCGATGAATTAGCGAATGCTATGATTCATCGCAAGGTTGTCGTTAATCTGGAGAGATTTGGGTTTGCAACAGATATGAATTCGTCGCTAATTCTGTCGCTATTGTAGCGGCGAAATTGCGACGAATTAAAATCCGTCGCACAACATCAGCCGATTTAGTTTTGCGATGGTTAAATATACGTCCCTGATCCATCGCTAAATTGGAGGCTGATACTAATTAGCGACAGATAAAATCTGTCGCTAATCCATCATAAAAAAAATTTAAAAAAAAATAAAAATTGTTTAAAATATAAATAACAAGAAAAAAATTTGTGATACAATTTATATATCCTGTGTATAAAAAACAAAGTGCACATAAAAAATACATATATAAAGAAACTAAAACAATTTATTGATCCATTATAATCCTCGTAAAGTTCTAATTATTTACAAGTGAACATTTACAAAGAGTTTCTTTTGAAACAATACGAAGGTACAACAAATTCAACACATGAATCTAATTATCGCCAAGATTTTATGCATCATCTTCTTCATTGTCTTGATCTGCCCTTTCAGCTCCTCTACGCTGATTATCTCCAGCATCCTATAAGAGAAAAAAAAGGTTAGTATTGATAAACTGTAAACACCCCAAATTTTTTTCATCCATTCTCGGGCACCCCCCCTCTTGCAGATGCCAACCCTGGTAGATCAATGTAGGAGGATCCAACTTCATGTATGTCTCAGTTTAGGTGTCATTTTACCCTTCTCACCAAAAAATTACCATTTTATCCCTAGGTCATCCTAAATCTCTGTCAGTTAGAGTCGATCAGGCTCATTCTTAAGCTTAGAACAGTTAGAATGACAGTCATTTCTAGCTCACCTGAGCTCACGATTATTATTCCTGCCAAAACAGGTTCATTTCCTCATAAATGAGCTCATTTCTAGTTTAAATCCAAACCAATTATCTTCGAGCCAATTATTTCAAGTCAATCATATCCCTCTGAGTCTAGCTTGAGCTCATCAGGAGTTCAAGTGCTCCAGATTCAGTTTAAATTCATTTCCTAGTGTCTAGGATCCCATTTTAGCCCATTTCAGCTGAAATTGAGCTAAGTCCAATTAGTTGAGCTAGTGTTTGAGTTTCAGCTTTAGTTTATCTCAGTATTACTAATCTTTGTTCTAGCCCAAACATAGTTTTTGTTCATAACAACTTCACTCCAGTGACCATTTCTCTGAAAATGACATCATTTCTTGACAATTCAGTCTAGGAGTTCAGTTGAGTCAGTGTTTCGTCAGTCCATTTGAGTTCTTAATCCCTAAAACTTAGTTCATTCAAGTTCATTCTCCATATTTCAGTGTCACTCTTGGTCCGGCAGAGACAAAAACCATTTCTCGAACCATTTCGCACTTTTTATCAAATTTATCACTTTTTAAACTGGTACAATTGTCAATCGGGGTCCAATATCCAAATTTCTTCATCCAGGGTTTGCATTTCGCATGACATTCCATATCATTTCTTATCATTTTCCATCATTTCATATCATTTCATTACATTTCATCTCATTTACGAGATCCAGAACTCCAGTTTTAAAAATTCCAATCCAGATTCAAATTTTAAAGTTTTTCAAAGTTCAATTTCAAACCCTGGGTTTTCAAAATGGACATTTTTACCCCCAAAACTCTAAATTTGGAAATATTTTTCTGAGAAAACAATTTGGATTCTTTTCAAACTTGATTTTCAAATTTTCAAGCTGGATTTGCTCTGCAAAGGGGTATAGAATTTCAAATTCTGAGTTTTATTTCAAAGTTGCCAAAAATATCTCATTTAACCTGAAAATTCTTCTTAGAAATCATTCCACCCCTTTGATTTTTAAAATGAACTTCAAAATAATATGTGGGCCCACCTCCAAGGTGGCACCCCACTCAAAAAAAATTCAAAAATTTTTCTCTTAAAAAGAAATTCTCTTTTTCTTTTTATTCTTTTTTTTATTTTCACCTAGGAGAAGTGGGGCCCAGCACGGTGGTCGACCCCCTTTCCCTTCTTTTCTTTTCTTCGCCTTTTTTCTTTCCTTTCTTTTTCTTTTCCCTCTCTTTTTCCTTTCTTTTTCTCTTCTTTTCCTTCATTGTTCCTTCCCTTTCTTTCCTTTTCTCTTTCCTTTCTTCCCTCTCCCTTTCCTCCTTCCTCCTTGATGCCAGCCCCTTCTCCCTTCTTTTCTTCCTTTTCTTTTTCCTCCTCTTCTTTCTCTCTTCTTTCTTTCTTCTTCTTTCCCTTCTTTCCCCTTTCTTCTTTCCCATCTACTAAAACCCAACAAGGCCATACGGCTGGCCCCATATCGCTCTCTCATTCTCTCCTTCTAACTCTCTCACACATCCTCTTAAACCTAACACATCTATTTCCCTCTCATTCATTCAAGTACCCCATGGTTGGAGCTTTTGAGCTCTCTCTCTCTCTCTCTCTCTCTCTCTCTCCCCTTGTTCCTCTTTGTTGCAGCCACCAGCCACAGCACACCCTCCTCTTTGTTGCAGCCTCTCCAACCTCTTGGTAGCAGCTCAAATAACTCCACGACACGCCCTCCACCTCTTCCAGACATTTGCAAGTGAAGCCACAACCACCTTGCTTCAGCTTCACCACAACAACAGCCTCCATTGTCACCATCCTCCAAAGCTTCCTTCTCTTCAGCCGGTTCAAGTGGAGCTTCCCTCTTTCCAAGGTAAAATCGATCTTTCTTTTTATTTATTGTTATTCTCATTAGTTTAAATATAACATATGAATCCATTTTGAAGCTGGATTCATATGGCTACCATGTTGTTTCATGAGTTATCATGAGATGGAACGATTGAGAAAAGAGGATTCGTCTGATCCATGGACCGGATCCTCCCTTCCACAACCATAAAAAAAATGATTTGCATCTCCCTGATATTTTTCTTTTCTTATCATCATTTTAAGCTTGATTTCACATTTTCTAGGCATGACATTTAGATTATTTTTACTGTTTTAAAAATGTTTCATTGATTTCATTAATATATAGTTAGTTTATAAGTTTCCATCTAGGTGTATGGTACAATCGTCATTTTATGAAAAAACTTTCATCAATAAATCCTGAGAATTTTATGCTAAGTGCCATTATGTGTTTCTGATTTCCTGCAAAAAACTCAGATTAATTCAAGGTCTGCAGATCCCTTTTAAAAATCCAATACCGGACTCAATTGTCAACTCTGTGAAAACGATGAATCCCCTTGTAGCAGAGTTGTTGTTTTAAGATGTCCCTCATGGAAGATCCGAATCAAGATCTGTAAAATATAGTGAATTCATGAAAATATTTATTATTTTACTAGATTTTATGGGTTTTTTCTGATAAGGTTTGCTATCTTTCAAAATTTGGGTTTTGAAGACCACTGTGTTATGCTTGTTACA
Organism: Nuphar pumila; assembly: GCF_984573655.1. Classification (NCBI taxonomy): domain Eukaryota; kingdom Viridiplantae; phylum Streptophyta; class Magnoliopsida; order Nymphaeales; family Nymphaeaceae; genus Nuphar; species Nuphar pumila. The sequence goes on from NC_143252.1 coordinate 32,711,237, forward strand.
GGTTCGTCAGGGTCTAGATTGACTTAAATCGATCGTGGCACTCCGACCTGTAAGTCAGATGCTCTGACTGTCAAAAGTGCACTTGTTACTCATAGTATCCTCTACCATTTTTCAAAATTTTAAGATTTTAAGACTTAGATTTCTATTTTTTATAGATTTTAGAAGTTCACCTATCAATTTTTTATTAGTTCAATTTCATTAGAATTAGGGGTCTGTTAATTCAATATGTCCGCTGTAACCATAAGTCGGATGCCAAAACTATAAAAAAAGAATCTAATTCTCTGTTTGTCTAAAACATCCTCCTAAAATTTCAAAGGTTTTGGTTGTTGTTTGCTATTTTTCTTTAATTTTTTATAAAAACCTATCAGTTTGCCTTCAATCTTAAACTCACCAGATTCTGATCCATCTTGCCAGAGTTGTAATTCTCTGACCATAGGTTAAATCTTAAATCTGTAAAATGCAAAAATTATTGTCTAACTGTCCTCCGTCACCCTGTAAAATTTAGTAAATTTCTATGTTAAGTTAGTACTCAAAATTAGGTCATCATTAGGCTAGGCCTAGGCATTAGGCAAAAATCATGCAATTTTTAGATTTTTTATTAATTTTTAAATTAGAAAATTACCAAAAAAATAGTTTTCATATTTCATTATTAGGATTAATATAGGTGTCCATGCCAAATTTGGTGTAATTTCAAGTTCATTTGCCATGTGAGTTAGTTAAATTGTTAAAAGAAAGGCAAAATTCAAGTGAAATTCAATGTTTTTGTGATATTTTTGCAATTTTAAAGTTTTAGCATGCTTATAATCATATCATATCATATCATTTTATGTTTAATTCTATCTTCATTTGCATTCATTTGGATTTCAAAAATCTCATTTTTACAAAAATTATTTCTGAAAACCCTTATTTCAAGGCCATAGTCTTGTTATCAGGGGCATTTTAGTCATTTTTTACATCAATTTTGAATTTCCAAACTTTCATTTTTTATATTTTCATGCATACAATCATGTCATATCATTTCGTTTTTAATTTTATTTTCATTTGCATTCATTTTGATTTCAAAGTTCATATTTTTACAAAATATCTTTTGAAAACCCTAATTTCAAGGCCATAGTCTTGTTATTAGGGGCATTTTGGTTATTTTCATTTCAATTTCAAATTTTCATGCATTAGCATTATTTATTTTTCATGTTTATATCAAGAAGGTATGAATTGGGTTTATATCTAGATAAAGTCTGATAATTTCTTGATATTTTTGGATAAATCTAGATAAACCTACATATCTGTGCTAACCCATTTTCTAGTTTTGTAGAAATATTCAAGTGGAAGACTTTATTCATTTATTCCTTTTTCTTATTCACTTCAATGTAAATATTAGATGTAATATTGGAATAAGAGTTACATTTCTACATAGAATAAGGTGCATTGCATATAGTTTGCTTTCGTAAATTCTGATATCTGATGTATGGCAATTCATTGTACATTTTCCAAATTCACTATGGTTGACACAAATGAAACGTACACGAGCTTTTAGAGAGTTGACAAACTTGATGAAATTTATATTCATGGCCATAGTCAGAATACGAACGAGACTCAAATTTGTTATCTTCGTATTAGCCACATTCAGCCGACACACTTAAGCTATTTTAAAATCCACTGCATTTCTCAAATGATTTTCTCAAATTTTTCAGAAAATATTCTTTGAAGTTACATTCATTCATTCATATTTGCATCATGAAAATCTTACACAGAGCCACACGCCCCTTTTTTTAACTTACTTTCCAATTCCATTTAAGAGAAATCGATTTTCTCAAAATTTTCTAAGTCTTTCTTAAAAATTGATTTTCTAAAAACTCTGAGTTTTTAATGATGTTTCAAGTATTTACCCAATTCAAATCATAATTTTTCAATGTTCTAACATCCTCAATTTCAAGGTTCAAAGCTCTAAGAAATCGATTTTCTCAAAGTCATTGAGATTTTATCAAAAATCAATCTTTCAAAATTTCATGATTTCTTAAGAAATTGACCTTTCTTTTCTTCAGAAATGCTTTCTCAATGCAATCCATGATTTCCAAGAATCTCATTTCCAAGTATTTTCAGAATATCAGAAGCAAACATCATCTTTTCAAAATGTGCATTTTTCAACACTTTATATCACATGCATAATTCTCTATGCATATAGGAAATAAAGCATAATTTAGATAGTTGAGCCTAGCTAAGCACACTTTTGATCCTTGGTTCAATTACCCCTGGTAAAGGCATTAGGAACGGTTGAACCTCATACCGATAGGCGAGTCCCATTCTACAGAATTTTCCCGCAAATTTTCAAAAACGGAGGCGAGTAATTTTCAAAACCAATTTTCAAAACCAAATTTCAAAACTTTGGTCAAGTTTGATTCGATGAATCGTTTCTCTCTCTCATAAAGGGAGGGAAAAATTTTGCGATGATAACATAAATAAAATATAATGAAATAAATTATATGCAATGCACCTAAGCTAAGGCAATCAAAGTAACATGAGTGAATTACACATAGTCCAGCTAGCAATAAAGTGAAGGATATTAACAGAATTCAGATGTGTTCTAAGGCTGACATAAAAAAAATCATAATGATTCAATCATGCAAATATATGTTCTAAGGTTGTCAAAAAACTCTCATAGTAATTCAATCATGCATATATGTGGTCTAAGGTAGTGAAAAAACTTTCACAGTAATGGAATCATACTTATATGTGTTCTAATATAGTCAAAAAACTTTAATAGTGATGAAATCATGCATATATGTGTTATAAGGCAGTCAAAAACTTTCGTAGTGATGAAATCATGCACATATGTGTTATAAGGCAGTCAAAAACTTTCATAGTGATGAAGTCATGCATATACTAGCTTGAAATCTAATGACATGAAACAAATGACATAAAACTTTCATACCTGAGAGACACTTGCAGACGAAGTTCCTTTGTTCCAAAAAAAGCTGCACAACTCATTACAAACAACATTGGAAATTGCTTCATGTAAATAGTCATGCATTGTGTCCTTAACAAGTTGGCGGACACCATCCCAATAATTAGGTGGGTCAGTCGGATGCTTGGAGCTGATGCTGGTGAGAGAACTCTGAGAGTCGTGACTGGAGGAGGCAACAACTGGTAAGGTGTTCATATTACTCCCAAACCCAAACATACGACCATTTTTGGGTTCACCTGTTGCAGTCACACATGCTGTAGAATCAAAAGGCGGATGCTGAGTGGAGTCATCGTCATGTCACTCTACCATCTGTTGCTTGTATGACTTCTACAAAGTAATGATTACAGTGTGGATTAATAATTAAGAATTATAATATTTATGATAACTTGTATATTATAATATTTATTAATACAATAAATACATACCATTGTCATTCTCACCTTCTCTGATACGAACTCTCTCGTGGTCTTACATTTATGTGTTTCAACAAACACATCCTTGTATGGTACAATGTCTCATTTTTCTACTTCCTGCGAAGTTAAATAATAAAAAATTTATTTAACAAGTATGCAATAGTACTTATAAATTTGACAATATATATTAATGAGTTACCATTTTCTTCAGGTGGCTCCCAAAAGTCCTAGATCCACCTGTGTGTAGATGGGCATCAGGCATCTTCGCTCGATTTTGTGCAGCCTTCATTGAGCGGTTTCAAAATTCATGCTCCGCCCACTTGTCGCATATTGCATCCCAAAAATCTGACCTGATAGTAGGAGGGTCATGGCACTTCCACTGTAGGGGATTATCTATTCTGCCATATGCTTTTCTTGCTGCAGTCTTCATATTATGCAGTATGTCTGCAAATCGACTGATAGTCACCTTTTGCCACACCTTCCCCGTGTCTTGCTCATCTATCGTAGTCACAAAGCAATTCAAAGCCTATAAACAATTTCAGAAAGTTAGTAGACATGACTATAACAAAAAATTAAATATGAAATACATTAACTATGATAAATTATTATATACCATGAATGATGACTACAATCTGTCCAACACCTCTTTCAGGTACTGTTTTCATTGAGCGGTCAATCCTGGTAGATGTTGAATTAGTGACTGCCTAATCTCTTGTATTACTTCTTATGGCTCAAATTTTGCGTTGCATATGAATTGGTACATATTAATTATCAATATACAATAATTATAAAATAAGTATATGATAAGTGAAAATGAAATACTTACGGTCGATTAGCGATATACACTATTTGAATGAGTTATCGTGTGTCAAACTGAGAAGACCCTACATCTGGCGTTGTCTCGAGATGTGTATGAATAGCTGGTGTAGGTGGGTCATATGCAGGCGAAACATCATCTATAGAAAAATGAGTTAGAAATTCATACAATGTGCATTTAAACTAATCAAGTATACAATTAGTTAAATGATATACCTATCGAAGCAACCCATGAATATGAAGGTTGAGACTGGCTACCACTGGGTGCTCGACCACTGTGACCTCCACGAACCATATTCTAACAAATAAAAAATGTCATGCAATACATTCAAACATTGCAATACCTTCAAATCACTCAAATCATTGAAATACATTTCAATATATTTCAATACATTCAAATCATTCATATCAAATATTGCAATACATTAAAACAAAAGATATGACATCACTTGCTAATCATGGATAACTTATTCTTAACTTGCAATACAATTGGATCAGTTACACAACTCAATATCTTCATGGATACACAATCAAATCGAAAATAACTTCAGGCAAGACATTCAAATATTGCAAAACATTCAAATCATTGCAATACTTTCAAATCATAACTGTACACCTATCGAAGATACATAGTCAAATCGAAAATAACTTCATGCAATACATTCAAACATTGCAATACATTTCAATACATTCAAATCATTCATATCAAATATTACAATACATTAAAACATAAGATATGGCATCGCTTTATAATCATGGATAACTTATCCTTAACTTGGAATACAATTGGATCAATCACATAACTCTATATCTTCATGGATACATAATCAAATCGAAAATAACTTCATACAAGACATTCAAATATTGCAATATATTCAATTCATTCAAACATGTTACAATATATTCAAATCATAATTTTATACCTATTGAAGATACATAATCAAATCAAAAATAACTTCATGCAATACATTCAAACATTGCAATACCTTCAAATCATTGCAATACATTTCAATATATTCAAATCATTCACGTCAAATATTGCAATATATTAAAACATAAGTTATGACATCACTTGTTAATCATGGATAACTTATCCTTAACTTGCAATGAAATTGGATCAGTTATACAACTTTATATCTTCATGGATACATAATCAAATCGAAAATAACTTCATGCCAGACATTCAAATATTGCAATACATTCAAATCATAACTCTATAACTATCAAAAATACATAATCAAATCGAAAATAACTTTATGTAATACATTCAAACATTGTAATACCTTCAAATCATTCAAATCATTGTAATACATTTTAATGCATTCAAATCATTCATATCAAATATTACAATACATTAAAACGTAAGATATGACATCACTTGCTAATCATGGATAACTTATCCTTAACTTGCAATATAATTAGATCAGTTACACAACTCTATATCTTCATGGATACATAATCAAATCGAAAATAACTTCATGCAAGACATTCGAATATTGTAATACATTCAATTCATTCAAACATGTTACAATAGATTCAAATCATAACTCTATACCTATCGTAGATACATAATCAAATCGAAAATAACTTCATGCAATACATTCAAACATTGCAATACCTTCAAATCATTGCAATATATTTCAATACATTCAAATCATTCACATCAAATATTGCAATACATTAAAACATAAGATATGACATCACTTGCTAATCATGGATAACTTATCCTTAACTTGCAATACAATTGGATCAGTTACACAACTCTATATCTTCATAGATACATAATCAAATAAAAAATAACTTCTTGCAAGACATTCAAATATTCCAATAGATTCAAATCATAACTCTATACCTATCGAAGATACATAATCAAATCGAAAATAACTTCATGCAATACATTCAAACATTGCAATACCTTCAAATCATTCAAATCATTGCAATACATTTTAATACATTCAAATCATTCACAACAAATATTGCAATATATTAAAATATAAGATATGACATCACTTGCTAATCATAGATAACTTATCCTTAACTTGCAATATAATTAGATCAGTAACACAACTTTATATCTCTATAGATACATAATCAAATCAAATATAACTTCATACAAGACATTCAAATATTGTAATATATTTAATTCATTCAAACACATTACAATATATTCAAATCATAATGTTATACCTATCAAAGATACATAATCAAAACGAAAATAACTTCATGCAATACCTTCAATTCATTGCAATACATTTCAATACAATCAAATCATTCACATCAAATATTGCAATACATTAAAACATAAGATATGACATCACTTGCTAATCATGGATAACTTATCATTAACTTGCAATACAATTGGATCAACTATACAACTCTATATCTTCATGGATACATAATCAAATCGAAAATAACTTCATGCAAGACATTTGAATATTTTAATACATTTAAATCATTCAAATCACTGCAATACATTCAAATCATAACTTTAAACCTATTGAAGATACATAATCAAATAAAAAATAACTTCATGCAATACATCCAAACATTGCAATACCTTCAAATCATTCAAGTCATTGCAATACATTTCAATACATTCAAATCATTCACATCAAATAGAGGTATGTATTACAAGATGTATTTCACTAGCTAGAGAATGCTTCCTCATTAGTTGTTTGACTTTCATATTCTTCTTTTTCCTCCTCCTCATCTTCGTTATGTTCTTCTTATTCATTGGGTGCTCATCCACTTGGTATATCATTTGGATCATATTCTTCCATGCATGTGTCATCGGACAATGAAGATATGACATGCATACCATATGCAACATCATGACCATAAGAGAAGTCATACATATCATCTGATTGATAGTAATCACTCTCTTTAGTTAACTTGTCTTCCTATAACTGATCATACTCGGGGTATAGTTTAGACTTCACCTTGCAAACTGTCTACCATTCATTTCTATCTGACTTTCTTGTACTCGAATATGAAGTATAGTTAACTTATTGAGCTTGTGAGGCTAATATAAATGGTTTATCTGTTCCAAACCCTGATTTATGATTCACCTCCACAATGTCTGAGATTGGGGCAAGGGGAGGGTCTGACAGAGGCGATCGGGGCCTCTGATAGCCCACGCCGACTACAGAAGGGTGGGGAGGGCCTGACAGAGGCTATCAGGCCTCTGTTGGCCCTCCGGCAACCATAGGGGGAAGGGGAAGGCTCCAACAGAGGTTGGTGGCCCTCTATCGAACCGTCGATGACCCTTATTTCAAGGGAAAAAGGCAAGGGGAAAAGGGGAAGGGTTACCTGCGGGAGGCGCCGACAAGAGGTCACTGGCAGAATCGTCAGCTCACCGAAAAATGCAGAGTGGGAGCAACAAGACAGAGAACGGGAGGGGGAATGAGAGGAGAACGAGAGAGGTCACTGGACGGGGCTCGCCGAAAAACACAGAGGGGGAGCAACGAGGGAGAGAACGGGAGAAGGAACGAGAGAGGAATGAGAAAGGAGGTCATCGGGCGGTGGGCAGGTGACGAGAGATTGACGGGCGGCGGGCAGGCGACGGGAGTTCGACGGGCGACGGGCGACGGGCGAGCGACAAATGAAACAGAAATGGAAAAGGGGCTCACATTAGGGTTTTACGGGAAAAATTAGCGACAGATTAGCGATGAAACAATTTCATCTCTACTCTGTCGCTACTTGGCGACGGAGTAGCGATGGAAAATTTTTGTCGATGATTCGTCGCTAAAGTGTGAACAAAGTTGAGACAGAATTTTTCCATCGCTAATCTGTCGCCAAGTAGCGACGGAAGTTTTTCATCACTAATTACGCAAATGTTAGCGATGGATAGTTTTCTCTAGCTAATCCATCGCAAATTGGTGATGGATTATTTCTGTCGCAAACGTCTGTCGCTAATTAAAGTTTTTCTTTTAGTGAAAATACTAAAAATTATTTTTTAATATTATTTTAATATTATTTTAATAATTTTAACAGGTGTCATGTTATGATTGACATATAATAATTTTTTATTATTTTTGGCTATTATAGAATGATTCACTTGAATGTGAGACCTACTCCCTCTCTCACGTTGCTGCTGGAGCGCACACCCGACCATCGAAGGAAGATCTCTCTCTATTCGTGCCCTTGTTGATGATCCCTTCCTATCCCTCTCATCTTTGTCCATGTCGAAGTTCCCACCGAGTGGAGATCCAACCCACTAGCACCTCTTGTTCATCTCTCCCCTACCAGATGAGCGAAACCCTTGTGGGGCACACAGTACCCCTAGCAAAGATGCATGAATTTGTTTTCAATTTATTCCTCTTCCGAGTTTGACAAAAGGTGAGAAAAAAAACTATAACAAGTGGAGAGAGGGTGTTGTGTGTTCTCCCCAAAACACAAATTGTATGTTCCAGTGTGTACGGAGGAATATTTTGGGACCCATGATAATTCATATGCCAATGTTGCCCACGATGAGTTTATAATAAAATAACATATAAAAAATATATATATGCTTTTGACGAAAATGTCCTCTCGTAAGATAGACATGTGTTAGACGAAAATGTCATCCCACTCCCCGTAAATAGATTTGCACGTTCCGCCTATGTTTTTAGCTTTTGTTACAACACATGACCGCCTTCTCATTCTTGCCTTGTGTTAGATAGAAAACTTTTTCGGGTTCGTTCCTACCTTATGGAGATAACTATAAATTGAACAACTGGTTTGATCATTGGTGGGCGTCATAGGGGGATTTGTCGGCCATCTTTTTTTATAGTCTTCTCTTCTTCTTCGTTTTTGTTAGGCGGTATGGAAAAAAGCAATGACGCACAAACATTCCAACAAGTGCCATTAAGGTCACATTGTGAGTATCTTTCCATGTCATCATGCTATTGTTGAAGAGTGTATGTCATCGTGAGTGTCATTAAGGCATTGTTTTGTTATTGCAGGTAGATTTTATCGTTTCAACAGTTGAAAACTTGAAGACATTTGTAAGATGTTGAGGCCTATTGACAAGAATGCTTGGTTACAGATGCCAGCAAGGGCCTCTACTTCAATGGGTATCGTCCATTCACTCAGTATATTCAATATAACACAAATCATGGTTGTAGTAACACGTATATCGATTTGTGAGTTTTTTTTATTAATATCCATTTGTAATATATTATGCTAAAATGTCATATATCAATTTGTAATATATTATGTATTTTCTAGTATCGATTTGTGAGATATTTTTTTGCTTGATAATATCAATTTGTAATATATTATGTTGAATTGTCGTATATAGAATTGTAAGATATTATGTATTTTCTAGATTCATTTATGAGATATTATTTCGGCTGAAAATCTCGATTTATAATATATTTTGTTGAATTTTCATATATCAATTTGTAAGATGTTATGTGTTTTTCAGTGTCGATTTGTGAGATATTGTTTTGTTTGTTAATATCGATTTGTAATATATTATGTTGAATTGTCGTATATCGATTTGTAAGATATTATGTATTTTCTAGTGCCAATTTATGAGATATTGTTTTTTTTGTTAATCTTGATTTGTAATATATTATGTTGAATTTCTGTAAATCTATTTGTAAGATGTTATTTGTTTTTCAGTGTCGATTTTTGAGATATTGTTTTGATTATTATTATCGATTTGTAATATATTTTGCTGATTTGTTGTAAACATATGCGCTAGCTAACGCAAATTGATGTTTTGCTCATGATAGTGTTGAGCATATCAACTGATTGCAATAAGGATGATGTGTCTCAATCACTGAAAAGTCATGGAGCAATGAACATCCATACTATCGATGCACTTGAAGAAGTGAATATATGCACTATTGATGCACATGATAATAAGGGTGCACGCATTGGATTCACTCTAGACTTGAATATTTCAGCAGACGAAATGCAATTCGATAATGAGGTAGACAATCATGATAGTGCACTTGACAAAGGTGCAAGCACCTCAAGTCTACATCATATTACACTTGACTCAGTTCCCGTAGAGGGAATGCAGTTTAATAATGAGGAAGCTGCATACAAATTTTACAATGATTATGCCTTAAAACTTGGATTCAGTGTTAGAAGGTATTCTTGAGCAAAAAATGCACAGGATGTCATGGTGAGAAAGGGATATGTTTGTTCTAAGCAAGGTTGGAAGAAATCAAGTGGAAATCCAACAAGGAGCAAGCCAGATTCAAGATGTGGTTGTCTAGCGAGAATGGTGTTAAGAAGACTTCTGAATGAGAAATATATAGTTTGTACTTTAATCAATGATCATGATCATGAATTAGCCCCTTCTTTTATGACTCCTATGTTAAGGTCACATCGTAAAGTAACTGAAGTGCATGTTGCAGTTGCTGAAATAGCTGATAGCGTCGGCATTGCACCAAGGAAGACATACAATTTATGCGCGCACATAGATGGTGGTCGCGAGAATGTATCATTCACACCTATGGATCTAAGAAACCATTTGAGAAGAAAGAGGTCAGACAACATGAAGAATGGAGAAATATGTTCTTTGTTTGATTACCTACATAAGCATTCAAGCAATGACCCTGGTTTCTTTAGTGCAATGCAACTGGATGAAGATGGGTATGTCGTGAATATGTTTTGGGCAGATTCAAAGTCAATAGTAAATTATGAATGGTTCAATGATGTGCTTGTTTTTTATATGACAGTGAAGATCAATAAGGAACAATGGCCATTTGCACAGTTTTTTGGAGTGAACCATCACTCACGGAGTTGCATATTAGACGACGTTTTTTTTTATGACCAGACCAAGGAAACCTTTGAGTGGTTGTTCAGAGTATTTACACAGGCAATGAATGGGAAGCACCCTGGAGTTGTACTTACAGATGGTGTTCATGCAATTGCGATTGTAGTGTCTCATGTATGACCATATGCACATCATCGCCTATGTTTGTGGCATATCTTTCAAAATACAGCAAAGAACATAAGACACATTTTTAATCAGAAGACAGGGTTTGATAAAAAAGTTTAGAAAGTGTGTACTTGAGAGCATAGACAAGATCATCTTTATGTCTGATTGGGAGCAAATGATTCAGATGTATGACCTTGAAGACTATGTGTGGTTACAACATTTATATGCAAACAAAGAGAAGTGGGCATTGGCATATGGATGACAATACTTTTGTGCAGGTATGATAAGCACACAAAGAGCTGAATCTATGCATGCCACACTAAAAAAAACCTTGTATTCATGTTCAACAATGTTTCGCTTCATGGAACAATATGAATTATTTATAGATGGTCTTAGACAGAATGAGCTTGAACAAGATGTGAAATGCTTCAACACCCACTCTGTAACTTTGGGCATGAAAATATTGACGTTACCTGCAGATCTGTATACACTAACTGTACTTGAATGGACTAAGAAGGAGGTTATGCAGGTCATGAATTGCAACATAGAAGGACGTGTGCAATATGAAAATATGCACAAATACCATGTATGGGAGGGCGAAGAGCATCCAAAAAGGCAAGAAGCTCATGTTACGTACAATGTTGACAACGAAACAGTTGAATGTACGTGCAAAATATTTGAATTCAAAGGTATTTTATATCGTCATGCATTAAAAGCACTTAATCAAAAGAAAATACAAAAAATACCTAAGTCATATATAATGCGAAGATGGACGAGACAAGCAAAGATTGAACTGCTAGATAGAAATAATGTCAGTCCATCTAGTGTTGATGAGAAGTGTTCCATAGCCTCCCATTACCAACAACTATGTAGGTCACCTATGCATGTTGCAGATTTGGCATCGAAAAGCAAAAAAGTCTATGTGTGTATGAGAAAAGTGTCAATAAAATTACTTGAAAAAGTACAGTTAATTCACCATGAGTTCGTTACAGCTCGTGAAGACCAATCTAAGATAACGGGATCGAACAACGTAGGTAAAAATCATGCTTCTCCTAACCCTTGTGAGAAGTTGCGTTAAAGCGTAAACATCATCTTCGACATGTTAGGAGTAAACCTTATAGATTATGATGGAAATATTCATTTAATGAAGGGTATTAAAAGGAAGCCTACCTCTGATCGCAGTCGTTGGAGGACAAAGGGTTCATTGGAGTTGGTTTGCAAGAAAATGTCTATGAAACAACTAACCCTTAAGCAACCAAGCCCTTTATATGAACATGTATGTAATACAATATATTGCTTTCCATGTAAATTATATTACGTGCAACCTATCAATATCTAACTTGTGTAATTTTTAACATGCAGCAATACCCTATAGACGTGCATTACAACGTTGGAACTTGCAATCCACTTGACCTGTTTGAGTGGAACGATGGCATGAGTTTGACAAGTCTTTTGATATGTAACAATTTTGGAATGATGTTTGCATTTCTTATTGAACTTATTGTAGTGCCTGATATTGTGTTGTTTAATGACAGGCTCAGTTCAATTCAAAAGTGAGCAACACAACTCAGAAATCGTCTGTGGATTCTTCTGCTACAAAATAGTTGTAGCATTTAACTTTCATTAGTGTAAATCATTCTAATGTTTAGCATTCTGTAATTCTTTGTTGTAATTCTATAATTTTTTGTTGTAAATCGATAATTCTTTCTTGTAATTCTATAATTCCTTGTAAATCTATAATTCTTTGTTGTAATGTTATAATTCTTTGTTGTAATTCTACAATAGAAATCATACTACAAATATCATAAAACTTGTCCCTAGAAAACACATAATATCTCACAAATCAATATACAACAATTGTGCATAATAGCTTACAAATTGATATACGACAATTTACCATAATAGCCTACTAATCGATATTAACAAACAAAACAATATCTCACAAATCGATACTAGAAAACACTTAACATCTTACAAATCGATGTACCATAATTCAGCATAATATTACAAATCGATATTAAAAACAGAACAATATCAACAAATTGACACTACATTAGGAAGCTTCACTCTAAAAAAGGCGTGTTGCGGATGCGGTTTTGCCTCATTAATTTCCTCGAGAGAAGAGAGGGTGTGCTAACAAAAACAGTATTCAAACAGACATTAAGAAGCCAAATATTGAACTTGCTGATGAACATTTCCCTATTTCATCAATTAATGACCTAAAAGTGACCATTTCTAAGAAAGCTCGTAATTCGCTTTGGCTTGATATCTTACAAATCGATTTATGGTAATTCAACATAATATCTTCCAAATCGATATACAGCTAATTGGCATAATATATTACAAATCGATATTCACAAACAAAACAATATCACCAAATCGACATTCGAAAACACATAATATCTTACAAATCGATATACCGCAATTCAGTGTAATAGCTTACAAATCGATATTAATAAACAAAACAATATCTCATAAATCGACACTAGAAAATATATAATAGCTTACAAATCGATATACGATAATTCACCATAATAGCCTATTAATCGATATTAACAAATAAAACAATATCTCACAAATCAATACTAGAAAACACATAACATCTTACAAATCGACACTAGAAAACACATAACATCTTATAAATCGATATATGACAATTCAACATAATATTACAAATCGATATTAACAAACAAAACAATAACAAAAAATTGACACTATATCGGAAAGCGGCATTCTAAAAAAAGGCATGTTGTGGATGCGGTTTCGTCTCATTAATTTCCTCGAGAGAAGAGAGGGTGTGCTGACAAAAACAGTAATCAGACTGACATTAAAAAGCCAAAGATTGAACCTGTTGATGAACCTTTCCCTATTTCATCAATTAATGACCTAAAAGTGACCATTTCTAAGAAAGCTCATAATTCTCTTTGCCTTGATATCTTACAAATTGATATACTGCAATTCAGTGTAATAGCTTACAAATTGATATTAACAAAAAAATAATATCTCACAAATTGACATTAGAAAACACATAATATCTTACAAATCGATATACGACAATTCACCATAATAGCTTACTAATTGATATTAACAAACAAAACAATATCTCACAAATCGACACTATATCAGCATAATAGCTTACTAATTGATATTAACAAGTGTCAGTTGCATAATTTTTTAAGATGTTTCGATTTTTAAGATATTTGTATTATGATTTTTAAACATGTGCCTGTGCAATTAACATTATTGCAATTTGCGCTCTTGAAGTGGCGATTTACGTATTCAACACACATATGCCAGTGCGTAATATTCGTTTATGAATCAATGTGAATTTTGAAGTCTTACAAAATTTAAATACACAGTCTACAAAATCTGTTGCAAATGTCTGTACACAAAAAATTTCTTTTGTTTGAGAAATTGAATGTTGAACCAAAAATTGCTATCTCTCTCTCTCAGCAGTAGAACGTAACCCTCTTCACGTTATCCTTGAGAACAAGTAGACATTTAAAACGACTTTCTCTTACTTATGGGTGCCTCGTGTCCTTTATTGCTTTCTAGGTATTTCTGTAGTCTGGGGTTTTGTATCCATGGCAATTAGAAAATCCATCATTTTTTCACATTGTTCTGTGCAGAATCCAGAAATATCATCCTAAAAAAAAAAAATCGATAGTCAGACCAATATAGAAATGCAGTCAGCAATAATATAGGATAATAAAAATGCTTTAAGTGTACAACATACAATGCTGAATTATGGTACTCGTCCATAGTATATTGCTTCAATATACTTCATTACAAAGACACCGCAATCGATGTCATTATTTTGTAAAGGAGCATCCTGAGCGACGTGAATCCTCCATGGGCCAATGTCGACACCCAACATGTCTCTGAAAAATCCAACCTTTGGTTTATGCAAAAACAAGTAAATTTTGGGCCACGGTAGAAGATACAATAATCTTATAGATAGAAAATTACCAAATGCACAATGTCACGGTCTACACCAATGTTATAGTCTAAGGAGTTATATAACCATATTTTTGTTTTCGTACATTCAACACGTATAAGACCCAATGCTTTTCCGATTGCTACAATGTAGGAATCAATATATGAAAATCGATGTTAAGAATCAACATAGAAATTGATATTAAGAATCAAAACAATATCTTAAATCGATATTAGGATTCAACATATAAATTGATATTAAGAATAAAAAAAATATCTTAAATCGATATGTAAATTTCTATTGATAGCTTAAAATATATTTTAAGAATCAACATATAAATCCATATTAATAATCAAAACAATATCTTAAATCGATATTAGGATCCAATATATAAATCAATATTAAGAATCAGAACAATATCTTAAATGGATATGTAAATTTTTATTGATAGCTTATTGATTGCAAATCAATATGGTCATAAACCTTTTCACTCGACGAGAAGTCTATCATTTGGTCATCGTCACTCCATTATTGTACTCCATCTAGAAATCCAGTCGCGTATGGCATTCGATGGATGATACTCTGTCGAACAAAATAGTAATAATAGTAAGTTTAAAACACGTAGGTACATTAGTAAATCAAAAAAGAAAATGACCATATAAGATAACCAATATACCATAAAATAAGGAGTGATGACGCGTACTGGCATGGATAATCCCTTGCTTTGAATATACATGATGAAATCGTGTATAGTCTGTTTACAACAAATATGCACTTGTTAATATACATGACACGACATACGTAATTGTATAACGGATAGTGCTTTCATACGTACAAAATTATTGATAGTGTGTTCTGCAAATTCATCTCGCATCCGGTCTATATTCTCTTCGAGCCTTTGTTGAGTTTTTGGGCACCTTGTTTTGTAGATGTTGCACTGAAATTAGCTGAATATTCAGTAAAGAAACTGTTGCATTATATTCAGTAAGCAAAATGTAAACTACATAAAAAAGATAAGGCGGGTTAAAGCAATTGAAGGTACCCTTTTTTATGGATGGTCGACTGAATCGCAGCTTCCTTCTTCGACATCAATACGGTTTTTGTGATGATGGTGGTTAACTAAAACGTCGAGTTTTCTGTTCGTTGTTCATGAAGCAGGAAAATGAAATATCGCTTGTTCCTTGCTCTTAAAGGAAACATTGTGTATTCCTTGCAGAGCACACTACCGAAGTTAATCATTTCACGTCGTTTCACTTTCCACCCATTTTCAAAAATACCACCTTCAAAGATTATATTAAATAAATTAATTAAATTGTGCATTAAATAAAAGATGTCATTTCATTTGCTAGTATCATCACAACGACGTTAGTATGTATAAATGAATGACACGTCACTTAACATCAGTAGTGTGTCAGATGGCGTTTACCTAAACTCTACACCCTAAACTCAAAACTAATCTTATGTGATGTTCCTTGCACTTAAAGAAAATGCTACAAATAATAAACCCTAAACCATAAATCACTTAACAGTTGAACAAACCTACGTACAAATCATGGTAACTTCATAATCGCTCTACCTAGTAATCGCTATTATAGGAACCGTTATACATAATAAACTCAAAACTAGTAATCGCTATATAATTTAGCAAACATAAGTACAATTCGTGATAACTTCATAATCTTTATACTTATTAATCGCTATACTAAGTAATCACTATCACAAAAAATGCTATAAATAATAAACCGTAAACCAATAATCGCTATACGATTTAGCAAATGTAAGAACAACTCATGCTAACTTCAGAATCGTTATACTGACTTATCGCTATTACAAAAATCACTATAAATAATAAATCCTAAATCAGTGATCGCTATACGAATTAGCTTCTTGTAAGTAATAATCGCTAACTTCATAATCGCTATACTGAGTAATCACTATTACAAGATTCGCTATACATAATAAACTCAAAACTAGTAATCATTATATGATTGACCAAACGTAAGTACAAATCATGGTAACTTCATAATCGCTATACATAGTAATCGCTATACAGAGTAATCGCTATCACATGAATCGTTATAGAGTAATCGTTATCACAACAAACGTAAGGAAAGAATTAAATAATTATACTTATTAATCGCTATCTATGTCACACTTATTAAGGAAATAACTATATAATTACAATCAATAATGAATGAATTATAACATAGAATTATCAGGATACACAAATCATATAATATGTTTATTCATTGGCACTTGACGACTCAAATGGACCTACAAATCGTCTCTTTTTTTCCCTTGGTGGAGTCTCTTTATTCGGTGGCCTCTTCGTTCCCTTGATCTCATTAAACCCACTGGTAATCATCTCAACCAGTGACCCAATTTGTCTCCCCAAATTCTGCACGTTCTTTCGTAACTTCTTATTCTCCCTCTCTAGCATCGCAAACCTTCTGTCGGATGATACATTCTCTTTTCGAAGCAGTGTTTGCTCCCTTTCGTGTACTGCAACAGAGGAAATCGCTGGAAGTGCCAAAGGGACACGAGGAACGTTACGTCTATGCTGGAAGATGACATGATCGGGGACAAGAGTGTCCTTACTTTTAGGTTGCTTCTTTTTAATCTGTCGATTTGAACGCATGGGGTGCCAATATTGTTTGAAATAGTTGGGGTCATATTGTCGTTCTTTATAATCATATGGTATGGCATGAACACCTCCTTTGTTTCAGTTATCTAATTGTTTCCTGAAGCGTTTGTGCCAATTCACGTTCCTGCCCCCACCACTATTCATTTTTCTTCTAAATAGCATAAGCTCTTTTGGTACCGACTATCCCAAGCCAGCTTGTAGGAGTACTCGACTGCTATGCTGCAACTCGGCTTCACATTTGCTACAGAGCCAAATATCGCAGACAGACAGACTCGCAGCCACAACAACAACGTCTTTGTCCTCGTCCTCCATGTCTACATAGGGTCTTCAAACAACATGTGCATTTGAGATTGTGGTTTAGATATAGACATAATTATTCATGCAAAATGTTGAATGTGATAACAATTTGTACTAAGAAAGACAAAATCCTAAAGCGATTATTACTAAAGAATACTAAACAATATAACAATTTACGCTAATGAAAGTAGATGTTAAGGATATAACAATTTGTACTAAATAAGACAAAATTCTAAGGCGATTATTACTTAAGAATATTAAACATTATATTGATTTACGCTGATGAAAGTTAGATGCTAAGGAGATAACGATTTGTACAAAGAAAGACAAAATCCTAAAGTGATTATTACTTAAGAATACTAAACATTATAATGATTTATGCTAATGAAAGTTAGATGCTAAAAAGATAACGATTTATACGAAGGAAGACAAAATCATAAAGCGATTATTACTTAAGAATGCTAAACATTATAACGATTTGCACTAATGAAAGTTAGATGCTAAGGAGATAATGATTTGTACAAAGAAAGACAAAATCCTAAAGAAATTATTACTTAAGAATACTAAACATTATAGCGATTTACGATGATGAAAGTTAGATGCTAAGGAGATAACGATTTGTACAAAGGAAGACAAAATCCTAAAGCGATTATTACTTAAGAATGCTAAACATTATAACGATTTGTGCTGATGAAAGTTAAATGCTAAGGAGATAATGATTTGTACTAAGGAATACAAAATCCTAAAGCAATTGTTAATTAAGAATGCTAAACATTACAAAGATTTTAAACTATTTATCTCATTTAATTGCAATCTATCTAAAATGAACTGAGCATTTTCCTCCTTGACATTTATTGAAGCCCACTGGCTGATCCTGGGAAAACCACAAACCGCAGAGCCACACAAAGGACGCAAGGCGACAATATGCTCCCATGTCCAGGCCTACAAAATCAATATATTAGTAAGACTACAACTTTCAATGAGCTTAGTCGACAAGTACTAAATATTTAATAAACAAATACTTGAACAAATGGCCAAAACCCATCGACGGTTTTTGTACCATTACTCACACGGTAAAGTTGATTGTACAAGTGTGTGAGCATAGCAACACCTCATGCCCAGTTGTCAACTTCATCTAATTCTTCCAAGAACTGCAGCCACAAGTAATTTATTCTCGAACCAAAACAATCAGAAAATAAAGTAAGTCCAAAAAAATAAAGAAGGAAGCCGCGCAACTCTTGATCAGTTGCTTCAGATGCACATGCAGCAGACTAGCCTTACCATTTATTACGGAAAAAATGAACTTTCATCAGTGAAGAATTGCCTTCACCAGAAATACACTCACGCCTTTCCTCCATTGACATTCCTAGAAGGGTTGTGCAATTGTTCCTTGGGTTATAGTTTGAATCCCTTGTTAGAACAACACTTTTATGGCACTTGAGACTCGTAATTCGTGACACATCTTCTAGGGTCATGGTCATCTCAAAAACCCCAAACTGGAACGTGTTTGTCTTATGGTTCCACTTATTGACAAGGTGGGTCATGGTGTTCCAGTAATTTTCAAAATAATGTTGGTCCAGAAGGCCGCCAAAGTGCATCATTCATAATCGATCATTCTGATATTCACTCAGTTTTTTGTACCATGACAGAACTACAGGCCACTGACATCGCCCTTTCAGATTTTTACCTGCTGCTCTGTTTCTCTTCTGACCAACCTATAACACAAAATATCAAATCACAATTAATCGCTATACATAGTAATTGCTATCACAGTAATCGCTATAGCAGTAATTGCTATACATAGTAATCGATATACAGAGTAATCGCTATTTATAGTAATCGCTATACAAAGTCATCGCTATACATAATAATACCTACAACAGTACATCGCTACATCCAGTAGTGATTAACATACGTTGGTCACACTTGTCTCCTCTTTATTCCCTCCTTTCAATAGCTTTTGTACTTCTTCCTTCCTTCTCTCTTTTGCGTCCATCCTTTTTTTTTTCCTTTCCCTTTCCCTTTCCTTCCCTTCCTCCTCCTGCTTTTTTCTTTCTCTTTCTCGTCCTCCTTATCCTTCCTTTGTCTTTCCTTCTCTCCTTCGTCCTCCTTCTTCTTCCTTTCTCTTTTCTTCTCTTCTTCTTCCTTTATCTCCTTCCTTCATCTTTCCTTTTATTCCTCGTCCTCCTTCTCCTTCCTTTGTCTTTCATTCTCTTCCTCGTCCTCCTTCTCCTTCCTTTATCTTTTCTTGGCTTCCTCGTCCTCCTTTTCCTTCCTTTATCTTTCCTTCTCTTTCTCGTCCTCCTTCTCCTTCCTTTGTCTTTCATTTTCTTCCTCATTCTGAATCTGCTTCCTTTGCCTTTCCTCTTCCTTCTTCTTCAATCGTCTTTGCTTCTTTTCCTACTCCTCCTTCTTTTTAAACTGTCTTTGCTTATCTTCCTTCTCCTTCATCTTCTTCAAATTCCTTCGCTTTTCTTCATCCCCCTTATTCTTCCTTTGTTTTTCCCTCTCCTCCTCCTCCTTCTTCTGCCTTCCCTTTTCTTCTTCCCCCTTATTCTTCTGTTGCTTTTCCCTCTCCTCCTTCTCCTTCTTCTGCCTTTGCTTCTCTTCCTCCTCTTTATTCTTCCTTTGTCTTTCCCTCTCCTCCTCCTCCTCCTTTTGCCTTTGCTTCTCTTCCTCATTATTCTTCCTTTGCTTTTTCCTATCGTCCACCTTCTCCTTCTTTCGCCTTGATTTCCTTTGCTTTTTTGCTTTATCGTCCTCCTTCATTTCCTTTTGCTTCTCTTTGTTATCATTCTTCTTCTTTTCCATTTGTACTTCTTCCTCGGTATTCTTTGTTGGATCATCATCTTCAATATCCAACGGATTAGGCTCCGCTCTATACTTTAGCAACAATTGCTTCCTTTCTTTGTCATTCTCAATCATCAATATTTTATAGTGCACTTCTAATTGCTCATACAAAGTATACTATTCGACAATTTTGGTTGCAGCTTTTCCCTCGAACGATGAAGTGTTTCTTCTCTTATGAATGTAAGCCATTAGTAACCTGCACAACACAAAAACTCACCAAGATGGCAAAGGGAGCTCCGGGGAAGAAGACAAAGTATTAGATTTTTTATGGATTGTTTATGGGGTAATATTGCGAGGATCTCCTTTTATAGCAGAGGAGTTCAATGCTTATGGGACCTGCCAAAGATTTTATAATAAAATAATATAAACCTTTTCATGGTTCTCATTTTAGGCGGTTTACGCAATGGCGACTTTGTCGGCCACAAAGCGATATAGAAATTCTTGTTGATAGCTTATAAATCAATATACAGAATCATGCTAGACATCAATATTACGAATCAAAACAATATCTTAAATTGATATTAAGAATATTATGCTGAATTGTTGTATCAATGATTAATATATTATATGATATGTATATCGACGTGTAAGATATTAGGTATTTTTTAGTATCGAGTTGTAAGATGGTATACCATGTATTGTCCTATCGCGATCTACATAATGGCATCTATGTCGGCCACAACTGGATTAAAATCGTAAATTGCATAAGTACAAATCGCGATACAAGTGCATGGACAAATCGTTGTCTCATCTAGCCTTTAAATTTACACATCGTTATACACATCGTTTAGGGTTTAGGTATAATGTTTAGGATTTAGGTTTAGGGTTTAGTATTAGGGTTTAGTAAAATATGATACAATTTGTAATATATTTTGCCATATGTACATCGATGTGTAAGATTTTATGTATTTTGTAGTGTCGATTTGTAAGCTATTAGGCTGAACTTCAGTATCGATTTGTAATATTTTATGTGATATGTATATCAATGTATAAAATATTATATGTTGTCTATTATCAATTTCGTTCACAAAGAAAGAGTTTTGGGATGAATCCATTTTCATGAATCGTGAGCCACAAAAATAGAATTGTTAATATATTTTTTTATCACCATTCATGAAAATTGATTCATCAAAAAAGCACATGAATTTTGTTTAATAATGTATCATTCACATGTACAAATTGTTATAATAGGTATCAGTCACATGTATAAATCAGTGTCTCATCTAGCATACAGAGTTACAATTTTGAAAGTCTTGTGGATAGCATCATACAAATTGATATAGAATGTCCTGTTGATAGCTTATAAATCGATATACAGAATTAGCATATAACTCGATATTTAGAATCATAATAATAACATATAAATCAATATTAAGAATCAAAACAATAACTTAAATCGATATCAAGAATCTGCACAGAAATCAATATTAAGATTCAAAACAATATCTTAAATTGATTTGAAAATTTGTTTTGATATCTTAAAAATTGATATTTAGAATCAAAACAATATCTTAAATTGATATTAAGAATCAAAATATTTTCTTAAATTGATATGGAAAATCCTATTGATATCTTAAAAATCGTTGTAATGTTTAGTCGATTTGCCTTTGTTACGAAAATATTATCATAGTATAATGCAAATCGATGATTAAATATCATACAACTCAATATGAAAATTTTTGTTTATAGCTTATAAATCGATATACCAAATCATCTTCATAATCAAGGGTTTAGTTTATAGGTTTTAGGGTTAGGTTTTAGGGTTTAGGGTTAGTGTTTAGTAAGATATTAAGGATTTAGGTTAAGAGTTTAGGGTTAGGGTTTAGGGTTTAGGGTTTAGGGTTTAGGGTTAGGGTTTAGTGAGATATTAAGGGTTCAGGGTCTGAGGTTATGGTTTAGTAAGATACTAAGGGATTAGGGTTTAGGTTAAGGGTTTAGGGTTTGGTAATATATTAAGGGTTTATGGTTTAGCATTACAGTTTATTAAGATATTAAGGGTTAGGGTTTAGGGTTAGGGTTTAGTAATTTATTAAGGGTTTAGGATTTAGGTTAAGGGTTTAGGGTTAGGGTTTAGGGTTTAGTAAGATATTAAGGGTTTAGGGTTAGGGTTTAGTAAGATATTAAGGATTTAGGGTTTAGGTTAAGGGTTTAGGGTTAGGGTTATGGTTTAGTAAGATATTAAGGGTTTAGGGTTTAGGGTTTAGTAATATATTAAGGGTTTATGGTTTAGCATTACGGTTTAGTAAGATATTAAGGGTTTAGGGTTTAGGGTTAGGGTTTAGTAAGATATTAAGGGTTTAGGGTTTAAGGTTTAGGGTTAGTTAATATATTAATGGTTTATGGTTTAGCATTACGGTTTAGTAAGATATTAAGGGTTTAGGGTTTAGGTTAAGGGTTTAGGGTTTAGGTTAAGGGTCTAGGGTTAGAGTTTAGTAAGATATTAAGGGTTTAGGTTAAGGGTTAGGGTTTAGTGTTTAAGGTTAGGGTTTAGTAAGATATTAAGGGTTTAGGGTTTAAGTTTAGGGTTTAGGGTTAGGGTTTAGGTTTAGGGTTTAGGGTTTAGGTTTAGGTTTTAGGGTTTAGGGTTTAGGGTATAAGCATTAAGGGTTTTAGGGTTCCTGCTTTAAACATACAAATCGATGTAGATATCACAACGTTCATAAGTACATATAGTTGTAACGTTTGGACTTCAACATTAAACATCATTGCACGATTTAGCAAACTTGATTACAAATCTTGGTAACTTTATAAATCATAAATCTCTATTGCATTAAATGTGTAAATCTTAAATCATAAATCGCCACAATGATTTGCCTTTATTACAAAAATACATGTCATTCATTTATTAAAGAAATGTCGTTTCACACCTAGCTCATTGTCAAAAATCGATATGCCTTGTGAGACCTGGATTCTGATTGTGATGTTTGCGATTTAAGAAATGACGTCTATGTAAGCAACAACGATTTGCATTTGTATAGAAAATATTGAAATAGTATAATGCAAATCGTGGTTGTAGTAACATACTATCGATTTGTGAGATATTGTTTTGTTTGTTAATATCAATTTGTAAGCTATTATGTTGAATTTTGGTATTGATTTGTAATATATTATGTGATATGTATATCGGTTTGTAACATACTATATGTTTGATAGTGTCAATTTGTATAATATTTGTACTTAACATACTATTTACATTGTTGCATGATTGCAGTGGCGATGTATGTATTCAAATCATTGTTCATTTAGCGATTAAAATTAAAATCGCTTTGTAACGTCGTAGATGTCATTAAATCACTATCTCTTGAATCGCTATTGTCAACACACATATACGATAAATTGTTTCTTTTATTGACATGGTAAATAACAACTTGATGCATAGTATAGTGCGATGCAACTGACGATCATGATAGATAACATGAAGAATGATGTGCATCTAGATTTAATTTTGCATGGTCGGAAAGAAGAAATCCTTTTGCCTCACAAGTGTGTGTAGTTTCATTCTCTTCCTCCTTTTTCCTTTGCTTTTCTTTCTCTTCGTCATCCTTCTTTTTCTTCTTCATCTTTAGTTCTTTCTCATCTTTCTCATCTCCAATATCCGAAGGATCAGGCTCTGCATAATAAATATCCAATAATTTGTTCCTGTCTTTTTTATTCTCAATGTTTTTACATAACCCTCACATATATCGGATTGGCGGATGATTTCTTCAAGAGTCATCCCCTCAAACGGCGAAGGCTTTCTTGTCTTACAAATCGCAGTCATTGTTAACCTGCACAACACATAAATTTAACCGCATCATTGTATGTTACAACCGCTTTCCCAAGTATATATTATTACAAATTATCACATTCGTTAAACAATCACCAACATTACAAGCCATCATAATATTTGCCTTCATAAATAAACATCATAGTATGATTTAGCAAAATTAAGTACAAATCGAGGTAACTTCATAATTACATATCGCTACTGCATTAAACGTATAAATCGTTGTTGCTTCAAATGTATAAATCGTTGTACAAATCGCATCCTTTACAAGTACATATCGGTGTAACGTTTTGGCTTCCTAAGTAAATATCATAGTACGATTTCGAAAACTTAAGTACAAATCATGGTAACTTCATAAATCATAAATACACATGACTACTGCTTTAAACGTATAAATCATTGTTACATCGAACATACAAATCGCTCCTTCAAATATACAAATCATTGGTAGAAATTGAACCCTTCATAAGTACATATCATTGTAAATCATAAATTGCTATTGCATTAAATGTATAAATCGTTGTTGCTTTAAATGTATAAATCATGAATCATAAATCATAAATCGCTACTACTTCAAACGTATAAATCGTTGCTGCATAGAACAAATCGTTACTGTATTAAATGTATAACTCTTTGTTAATTTCAAACTTACAAATTGTTGTAGAAATTTAGCCTTCATAAGTATATATTATTGCCTTTCATGACTTTTGTTTTAGTATAAAAATAGGTGTTATTTAGCATGTATAGTACAACCACTTGTAAGATTTAACATTTGGATTTACAAATTGATTTGTTTATATAACGAAAACTTACATAAAACTCACCTTCTAGGACACAAGTTTTGCTAATCCGACAGTGGAGGAGAAACACTTAGAAGGTAGATGCAGCCGATGGTAGCAACGGTGCTTCGACTACGCTCCGGCGGCAGCAGACGACGGAAAATGGTGCTCCGGCGACTGCAGACGACGCCAAAGGTTGTGTCATCAAAGAGAGCTTCTGTTATAGCAGATGGTGCATCGTCAAAGGGTGATCTGAAATGTTTAGGGTGCCATATTGCGAGGAGCTCCTGTTAAAGCAGAGGAGTTTACTCCTTAGGGCAAAAATGATGATGATTTTAACCCTTTCTGGCAGGAGGACATTTTTGTCTTTTACTCGAAACATCGTTTCACAATGCTGATGGCGGGAAAGGGTACTTAAGTATTTGCAAACTATGGCAGGAGGATATTTTTGTTCTTTACTCGAAACATTGTTTCATGGCGCTAATGGCGAGAAAGGGTACTTAAGTCTTTGCAAACACACCAGACTTCGATGCTAAGTGATGCAGACACACACGAGGATATGAGCGCCACGTGCTTACATACATGGCGCTCATTCAGACCCAAGAACATGCACCTGCGTGTTCCGGGGGGCATATAACCTGCTTTGACAGGTGGACATTGCAAGAGTTGAACGCTATCCAATTGCCCCCCGCATCCCTTATCAACTGAGAGAATTCAAATATCGTCAATTAAGAACTCCTTTACGTTTGTTTTGACTAATTTGTACAAAGTCTTGCTTCATAGCTCTCTTGGAATATTTCTCCAATTGAGGACTAAAGGCCAAAATCTTATAAGATATAAATTCTTCTTTCTCCTCCTTGCTAACAACAGAAACAATGGCTACCCACATCACCATTGTGCCAATTCTCCTCTTCTTTCTCCTCTGATCTTCATTATACCAAGCTCTTTCCATGGTGCTTCAGACATTCAACAATCTCACAGACTATGCCTCTCTTCTCTCTTTCAAATCTTACATAACCAATGATCCATATTTAGTCGTCTACATGCATGGAATACAAGTTCTTCCTTCTGCACTTGGAAAGTAGTGGTTTGCAACTCCAAAGAACAAAGGGTTGTAGCCATTGATCTATCTAATCTCAACCTTGAGGGCTCCATCACTCCCCAGGTTGGTAATTTTCCCTTACTTCAAGTTCTAGACATTCAAAACAACAACTTTCATGGACACATTCCTCGAGAGCTCAGCAACTTGGTTGAATTGCACATGCTTAATCTGAGTACTAATCTCATCCAAAGAAGCATTCCTTAATCACTTGGTCTCTGTTCTAGTCTCTTAGATCTTGATCTCTCTCCAGTAATAGACTTGAAGGACTAATTCTGAGCCAATTGGGAGGCCTTTCTGAAATCTGAAATTCCTTATCTTTTTCCTCTCCTTTCTTGATAGGCAAACTTAGAAAATGATCCGTCGGTAAGCAAATTGTGTCCAAGAGGTTTTGGAAAGAAAAGCATCCAAAGTTCATTGGATCAAGCTTCTCTGATAACGGGTAATAGCTATGTCACATGAACACGCCCCAAAGGACACGAGATATCATTTTCGTGCAGTTTCACAAGTAGAGTAAGGGAGAGATACATGAGTAAGTTGGACCATCCCTGTGACGTATCCATCTGCCTACTTTCTAGATGAACGACATTTATGACTGCTAAATGTATGGTTGTGAGCTGTTTAGAGCTTGAGGGATTTGATGGATCATTGGGTGTCGTTCATCTCGGCGATGCCTTTCAAGGTTCCCGATCACCATGCATGCATACCAAATATGTTTGGTGGGTTCTCGGGTGCCGTTCATCTTAGTGATGAATGAGATCTAAGCAACCTTTGACTCTTTTCCATCCAAGATAGAATGGTTTCAAACTTTCATATATTCTATCTTGCCATTTTCTTGTACAAGTTACCAATGTCGTATTTGGTCACTATGGCCTGAACAAAAAAGACTCCCATGTAGGATTGAATCATAGCCATTTAATCGATGCATCTAGACAGCTAGAATCAGTCCACATAAAGGTAAAAATGTTTATCAATCCTAACAGCTGATTGAATGTAGAATGAAACCCATCCTATTTAAAATGATGGTTGGCCTGAACTCATGGAATCACTCCTAGTTTCGTTGTTCGATTGGAGAGTTAAGGGCAAGTATCGGGTCGAGAAAATCCTTAATATTATTTTAATGGTTTTAACAAGTGTCACGTTCTGATTGACACCAAATATTTTTAATTAACCGATTCAAAACGATTCACTTGAGAATCGGTATGGCCGATTCACCTGAATCGTTGGCCAAACGATTCAGGGCCCATACCCGATACTGACAACACTGGTTAAGGGGCGACACCAAAAAAAAAAGATCATGCAATAAAGTAAGAACGTTATTGGTGAGCTAGAAATCCTTTCAACATATATAAATGATTGAATCATATATGAAATTTTTTTTACAGCCTTAGAACACATATATAAATGATTGAATCAGTATGAAATCTTTTTGACAAACTTAGAACACATATATGCATGATTGAATCACTTAAAAAAAATTTTACTGCCTTATAATACATATATGCATGATTGAATCACTATGAAAGTTTTTTGAAAACCTTAGAACACATATAAGCATGATTTCATCACTATAACATTTTTTTGACAACCTTAGAACACATATATGCATGATTGAATCACTACAAATTTTTTTTTACAGCATTAGAACATATATATGCAAGATTAAATCACTATAAAAGTTTTTTGATAACCTTAGAACACATATATGCATGATTGAATCACTATGAATTTTTTTTTACAACCTTAGACCACATATATGTATGATTGAATCACTATAAATTTTATTTTACAACCTTAGAACACATATATGCATGATTGAATCACTATAAATTTTTTAGACACCTTTATAACACATATATCCATGATTGAATCACTATAAAAAATTTATGACAGCCTTAGAACACATATATGCATGATTGAATCACTATGAATTTTTTTTGACAACCTTAGAATACATATATGCATGATTGAATCACTATGACATTTTTTTGACAACCTTAGAACACATATATGCATGATCGAATCACTATGAAATTTTATTGACAGCCTTAGAACACATATATGCATGATTGAGTCACTATGAAATTTATTTGACAGCCTTAAAAAACATATATGCATGCTTGAATCACTACGACATTTTTTTGACAACCTTAGAATACATATTTGCATGATTGAATCACTATGAATTTTTTTTGTCAACCTTAGAATAGATATATAAATGATTGAATCAGTATGAATTTTTTTTACTGCCTTAGAACACATATATGCATGATTGAATCACTATAAAAAATTTTTGACAACCTTAGAACACATATATGCATTATTGAATCACTATGAAATTTTTTTAACTGCCTTATAACACATATATGCATGATTGAATCAATATTAAAGTTTTTTTACTACCTTAGAATACATATATGCATATTGAATCACTATGATTTTTTTTTACTACCTTATAACACATATATGCATGATTGAATCACTATGAAAGTTTTTTTACAACCTTAGAACACATATAAGCATGATTTCATCACTATAAAAAAATTTTGACAAGCTTTGAATTCTGTTAATGTCCTTCACTTTATTGCTAGTTTATGTGTCATTCAGCCATGTTACTTTGATTGCCTTAGATTAGGTGCATTGCATATAATTTATTTCAGTATATTTTGTTTATCAATACTAACATTTTGGTTCTCTTGTAGGATCCTGGAGATGATCAGTGTAGAGGAGCAGATGGGGGCATGGATGAAGGGGCAGATCAAGACAATGAAGAGGATGATGCTCTAAATCTTGGCGAGGAGTAGCTTTATGTGTTGAATTTGTTTTACATACTTGTTATTTCAAACAAAACTCTTTGTATATGTTCACTTGTAACTAATTAGAACTTGGTGAGGATTATGCTGGGTTGTTAAATTTGTTTCACTTATAACTTGTGTTAAATTTGTTTCACCTACTTTGTATATGTATTTTTTATGTGTACTTTATTTTTTATACACAACTTATATAAATTATATAACAAGAATTTTTTTTATATATTTATATTTCAAACAAAATTATTTTATTTTTTAAAAATTTTATGATAGATTAGCAATGGATATTATCCGTCGCTAATATTCAGCGATGGTTTTTTTGAAGAAATACAATCGCAAAATGGCGACGATATTTGGCGATGAATAATATCCATCACAAATTTTGTGACAGATTAGAGATGAATATTTATATGTCTCAAAAACTGAATTAGCCGATGTTTTGTGACAGAATGTAATCCATCACTAATTTGTCGCTAAATTGGCGACAAAATTTAGAGATAGATATGTATTCGTTGTTAAATTTTTGTGACGGATTAGCGACAGATATATATCTATTGCAAAATCAAATCAGTGCTTATTTAACGATGAACTCACGATGGATCATGGCATTCACTAATCTATCGCAAATTAGCGATGAAAGTAGCGACAGATCAGTTCTGTCGCTAATTAGCGATTAAGGAATTATGACAGATGTTATCCATCGCTAAGTCATCAACGTCACTCCATTGCTAAACATTTCAGTGATGGATTAGCGTCGGATAGCGTACGTCGCTATTTCACAGAATTCTTGTAGTGGAAAGACTGTCGAGATGCATCTTTGAGGGTCCACTCTTACCTTGCGATCTTGGTAGACATGATCTTTTCATTTTAAGTAATTGATCATGTAGATATTGAACTATTGTTTTTATACTCTTGATTTGAAATAAAATTACGAGTCTTCATATTTCAGTCTTATATTGTACATGGTTTGAAATGTGTATATTTCATACATTTTGATTTTATTGCTATCTTTAGTGTAACTTCACCCAAAGTCTTAACCATTTTTTAAAATTGTTTTCGCATTATAAGATCTAATTTACTTATACTCATAAAAAATTTGGTCTCAAAATTTTAATATTTGAATAATAATTAAGGTTAAAATTTTAAGGGCGTTGCAAATAGCAAATTGCAATACCCATAATAGCATCCCTCTGCAGTTGAGTTAAAAAATTAGAAAGACCTAAAGGCTTGCACTAAAACAACAAAAGATGCCCAACAAAGAGTTAGATTTTCAAGTGGCATTTTGATACTGCAATTGTTTATTGTGGTATTCACATGACAAGCAACAAGCCTATATATATATATATATATATATATATATATATATATATATAGAGAGAGAGAGAGAGAGAGAGAGAGAGAGAGAGTATATATATAGAGAGAGAGAGAAAGAGAGAGAGAATGTTTGACAAGTATTCTACTATCATATTTCTTTGTTCTGAAAATGGTAGCTATTCCCAATCAAACCATATTAGAATGGCAAATTTGCTTCACCTATTCAAAGATCTAACGGACCAGAGTTGCAATAATCTTTTACAATGAAAATGTCGGCAATCAGTGGCAAGTATACTTCCATCGATTCCCTTAATTCCATTCAGCTATTCAGTATTTTTTTAAAACATCCCTTGGTTCCAAGATGCAGCTAGTCTGTTAATAGAAATATATGCCCTTTTGGGGTGCTTTATCTTTTGTGTTGAACATTTGATGCTGGCAACCATATATGTCCTTATAACAACCAAGACCCGAGGTAACCTGTAATGGACAGTCTAATAGCCGATAAGATCCAAAGCTTACCATCCAAACCTAGGCCATCAAGAAGAGTACATAAAGAAACTTTATCACAGAAACACTTTGGAAAATGACCATTCAAAAAGTGGTGCATGTAGAATGTATGTTAATATAGAATTAGCAATTTTACTATCAACAACTTGTCGTTAAACTATAATAAGATAATGAGACTAATGGTCCTATTTGTTTGTTTGTTTGTTTTCAAAAAAAAAAAAAGTTGGCGCTTAAAGATACCATCTTTTAGAAGTCTCTTTTTGGATTACAAGATAAAAGGTGGATCCCTGTAAGAAACTTTTCCAATTTTTTCTAATTGTTGGCAAAACACTTGCTAGAATTTTTATTCAATCTTCTTCATGAGTTCCACAAGAGAGAGAAAACGGAGAGGGATGCTGACTACTATTGCCTATATGTCATAAGAGTTGGTGATCAGATCCAGATTATGTTGAAGGTTTGTGGTCTCAAATGGAGGAAAGTTATTCCTCTTCATTAGACATCCTTGAGAAAATGAGATTCTTGATGAATGTGCAAAACCTAGCTTGAGAACATAGCCAACATAAAGTCCTCACCACTACAACAAAGGGGGTGTATGGTGTTTGTCCAACAAGGATGTACTGGACAAAGATATAATTGCCACCAAAAGTAGGCCAGGCTCTTGTGTTTAGAAGCAGTATTGCATTTTTTAGATAGTAACAACTAAAGGAAAAGATTCTACAGAAAAAACAGTTCAATTTTTTTTTTATGACAGGGAGTAACAACCGACATTTTGGGTCGCTAGTGGTACCATATTTACCATACTCTGTTCTGGCACCCTCAGTGTAAAACTCCAAGGGTACTCCCTGAAAGGGTAACAGACTTGTTGTAACGTACACCAAACACACACGAGATGAATCGCAATATTTTTAATGTGGTTCGATCTTGAAGACCAAGATCTACGTCCATGGCTGGCTTTCTCTCTCACTCACTGTTTTCAGTAAATCTCAACGTGCAGCGTTTTATTATATGCAAACGCTACATGATTTGGAGGGAACCCTCCTAATTTTGGATATACATCAGAGTCAAGAGTAATCTGGATATCATTAGGAAGTTCATATAATAATTCTCACCGGTGTGATTCCTCGTTCATTTTGGCAACCTTTCCTTGCTTGAGAATTTTATCCTTTTTAAGAACAACATACAAGGACCTTTCCCAGATGAATTAGGCTGTCTAAAGAACCTGTTGAAGTTACAGGTCAGTTTAAATAACATAACAGGAGAGATTCAATCTTCAATATTTAATCTTTCTGCTTTGATGGAATTGGAGTTTGGGGAAAACTCGATCTGTGGGAAACTCCCTACCAATCTGTTCTCGGCTTTGCCAAATTTGAACTCTTTTCGTGGGCACCAACTTGCTCGAAGGATCTATACCAACTTCTCTATCAAATGCTTCCATGCTCAAACATCTCGATTTGTCCACAAACAGTTTCAGTGGGCAAATTTCCTTGCTGGGTAAATGGTCTAGGCTTCAGATTTTAAACTTGGAGATTCATCAGTTTGTTAGTGATGGCATTTTCCGCATCAGACCAAAATCAAGACGACAGCATAAGATTAAACAGATGCATAGAACATAAAGAAAACAACAGGAACATGTTTAGTTTATGTAATAGGCTAAGGCGTACGAAAGTACTCCCCTTAGAGAAGATTCGCCCCCACATACTGTGCAAATCAGGGTCCGGCGTCCTTCCCCCAGGATACAATAGCCACGACGAACCGAACGGTGCACTCCGGCGGATCGTCCTTCGAAAACAGCCTCTTCGAACCAAAGTTGCAGAACCACCCTTTCGGGAAAACTCACAGGAAAGAGAGAGAGAGAGTAACAGGGGAGATGGGAAATCGCAGAACTCTCCTTCAGAAAATCGCCTGTCTCAGCCTCTCAGTAACCCCACCCCTGACCACGCTTTTATAACCCACGAACGGTTATGAAACGTGGAAGGAGCCCGTTACGGAATTCGAGGGGACGTGATCCGTTAACGGACTTTGAAAGATCGAGATCCGTTACGGAATCCGAAGTTCCATAACGGGCACGGAATCCGAGGAGTCGTGACCCGTTATCCATTCCCATAACCCATTACCGAATCCAAAGAAACTTTGGGTAAAAAGATACTTGTCTTGATTGGATATGGCCCTAAAGGGCCAATTACCCGAACCCGAACCCGAGCCCGGCCCGGCACGACACGACATGACACGGCACGGCGGGCGGGCGCGCGCACGCGCGCGTGTGTGTGTGGTGGTCATCCCACTCCCTTGTTCTCAGGAACAAGTGTATGAGTTCACTAATTGCTTATAAAGCTCTCAGAAAACTCAAGCAAAAGCAATATGGGACTATTCCACCTCATCAAGACCACCTCTTTCAAAACAGCCCAGTTTCTCCTTTGAATTCTCTCTACCTTCCTTCTTACACCTAACATTCTCCCACAAATTCAAAGAACGAAACGGGAGGAAACCAAGATGCAAGATGAGACAATCTGCAACAGGACATATCATGCTTTCAGCAATGGTACCTTCCGGTTTGAACCACTACCTTAGTTAACTAACTTTACCCCCACAGGAACGAAGTGAACTGAAGTCTTGAACTTGAACCTTTGGTGTAGGAGTGTCCATCAGCAACAACATGATAAAGGTTCTGGTTGTAATCTTTAGGGGCGGCGCGTTAAAGGCCATGCGCCCGAATCCTATTTCATGAGTGACTTCAAGAATAACTCAATTCCTTGAACTGCGGCCACACAGTCACACTCACATAGGTAGGCTTCTCCAAAGATACACTGCTAACATCTCGCCTAGAAGGCTTTGAACCCATTCAGAGTTTTAACTCTTCTTTAACTTGCAGCTACAGCACCTTTCCAGAGTAAACAGGGGAACAGACACAAATACAAAGTATCATCTTTAATAAGGTGCTATCCAGTTCACCCTACAGCTTGTTATTACCACATTGAACCTACTTTGTGGGATATCCACTCAGATAGGTTGGGTTGCTACTGTAGATGAACTACTGATGGGTTTCAGTCTCATCCCCTCTCTGGATTTTAGGACTAAAAACTTATCTAGTCCTTTCGTTAATGCATCAGCTGTGTTCTCTTTGGATCCAACATAGTCCACAGCAACCACTAACTGAGACACCAGTTCCCTTACAGATTTTATTCTGACTTGGATGTGTCTCCTCTGCTTTTGGTTATATTTTGTGCTTTTAATCTTTGCAATTGTGGCCATATTGTCACAATGCACAGATATCGCAGGAATTGGCTTGCACATTAAAGGAAGTTCCTCAAGAAGTTCCTTTAACCATTCAGCTTCCAATCCAGTGACATCTAAAGCACAGAGTTCAGCCTCAAAAGTAGACCGAGACAAGATGGTCTGCTTTACTGATCTCCAGGCGACTGCGCCGTCACCCAAGGTAAATACATACCCTGTCACGCCATAACTGCCAGAGTTCATGGCTATCCAGCTCGCATCACTATATCCCTCAAGAACTGCAGAGAATCTCTTGTAATGCAAACTCAAGGAAATGGTTCCTTTCAGGTATCTAAGTACCCTGTCCAATGCCTTCCAATGAGTGTAATTTGGACAACTTGTGTATCTACTTAATTTTGTCACGGAGAACGAAATATCCGGTCTCGTGCAATTTGCAAGATACATCAAACTTCCAATAATCTAGGAATACCTCAATTGAGACACAGGAACACCAGTCGTATTCTTATGAAGAGGGATAGAAGGGTCATATGGAGTTGCTACAGATCTCCCTTGGTTATAACCAAATTTCACAAGTACTTTCTCGACAAAGTGAGATTGAGAAATGGTTAACCCTTCAGCTGAACGAGCCAGCTTTAAGCCTAAGATCACGCTTGCAACACCCATATCCTTCATATCAAACTTACTATTAAGAAACGACTTTGTCTCATTAACAATTCCCATATTGAAACCAAACAGTAGAATATCATCTACATACAGGCATAAAATAATACAACCATCACTTTTAACTTTACAATAAACACACTTATCAGATTCATTGACAACAAAGCCAAATGATAATATAATATTATCAAACTTTTCATGCCATTGTTTAGGGGCTTGCTTAAGTCCATATAATGACTTAACAAGTCTACAAACTTTATCTTCATTACCAGGAGCCACATAACCCTCAGGTTGATCCATATAGATCTCTTCTTCAAGATCGCCATGCAAGAAAGCGGTCTTCACGTCCATTTGATGGACCGAGAGATCATAAATGGAAGCCAGTGCAATAAGCACTTTAATAGTGGTCATCCGGGTAACCGGAGAATAGGTATCAAAATAGTCTATTCCCTCCTTTTGTTTGAACCCCTTGGCAACCAGTCTCGCCTTGTACTTGTCAATGGATCCATCTGGTTTCAACTTCTTCTTAAAGATCCACTTGCACCCAATTGTGGAACTACCACGAGGGAGGTCAACCAGTTCCCAAGTACCATTAGAGATAATGGAGTCCATTTCACTCTTGATGGCGTCTTTCCAATGCTTTGCTTCAGGTGAAGCCATTGCATCTCAGAAAGTTGGAGGATCATCTTCGATAAGGTAAGTGATAAAGTCACTTCCCAAATCCTTGGTAATCCTTGGTCTCTTGCTCCTTCTAGGTTCAACCACTTCCACAGACTCATCGGGTCTAGGATGAGAACAAGATGGTTCTACCCCCACATCTGTCATCCTTTCTACATGTTCGGAAATGAAACCAGAAGTTGCAGGTATATCTAAAGAAGACAGATTCTGAGGTACACCAACTTTCATGGGAAATACATCCTCAAAGAATGTAGCTTCTTGAAGCTCTACAATAGAGTTAACATCTATGCCAGATATCTCAAACTTAATTA
Source organism: Nuphar pumila (assembly GCF_984573655.1). Classification (NCBI taxonomy): domain Eukaryota; kingdom Viridiplantae; phylum Streptophyta; class Magnoliopsida; order Nymphaeales; family Nymphaeaceae; genus Nuphar; species Nuphar pumila. The sequence continues at coordinate 32,747,191 of NC_143252.1, forward strand.
CTAAGAACTTATAGGCATAGCTGTTCTCTACATAACCCAAAAAGACAACATCTACTGTTTTAGGACCCAGCTTCTTCTTATTGTGTTCTGGGACAAGTACCTTAGCAAGGCACCCCCACACTTTAAGGTATTTTAAGCTAGCTTTCCTATTTCTCCAGAGTTCAAAAGGGCTACTATCCTTATGCTTCTGAGGTACTCTATTCAGAATATGGCAAGCCGTATTCAGAGCATCCCCCCACATATAGGTAGGTAATCCAGAACTCCCAAGTAGAGTATTTATCATGTCAGTTAGGGTTCTATTCTTTCTTTCTGCAATCCCATTGGATTGAGGAGAATATGGAGCAGTAAACTCATGAACTATTCCAACAGATTTGCAATATTCATCGAGTTTATTAGAGGTATATTCTCCTCATCTATCAGACCTCAATCTCTTAAGTTTTCTACCAGTTTGTGTTTCTGCTTCATTCTTAAAATTAAGAAACTTATCAAAAGCTTCATCTTTTGATTTTAGCAGATACACGTAACACTATTTAGTGCCATCATCTATAAAAGTGATAAAATACTTTTTATGATTTCTAGTTAACACTCCATTAAACTCACAGATATCTGTATGCACCAGATCCAATATTTCAGAATCTCTAACAATCATATGGAATGGTTTCCTACATTGTTTTGCTTGCATACAAATTTCACATTTTTTAGTTTTATCAATGGAATGCTCAGGAATCATTTTCAAGTTCATCATGCGTTTCACAGAGTTGAAATTCACATGACCTAATCTATTATGCCATAAGTCAGATGATTCTATGTTATAAGCAACATTAGACAATGAGTCAAAAGAAACATCATTTTCTAATTTATCACTGCAACCATATTCAACACGAAGATTAAATAAACCATCATCTAAATACCCCTTGCCAATAAAAGTTCCAGAATGTAAAATAACAACTTTATTACATTTAAAGTTAAATTCATAACCCTCTCTAACAAGACATGAACCACTAAGAATGTTCCTTCTAACTACAGGCACATGGTGCACTCTGTGTAAAGATAGAACTCGTCCTGAAGGAAACTTCAGATCCACGCGTCCAATTCCTAACACCTTTGCAGCCGTTGAATTGCCCATAGTCACGGATCTGCCTGCAGCAGCCTGGTATGAGACAAAGACAGACTTATCAACACAAACGTGCACATTAGCCCTAGTGTCAACCAGTCACTCTGTTGGCTCATAGACGTGATAGATTTGCGGGTTAACAGAAACATACCCAGTACTGGTCCCAACGACCTCAGTCACCATGTTGACTTGAGGCGTTCCGTCTGTGGTCCCATGAGCTTTGGCCTTCTTGGAAGAACATTCCTTAGCCCAGTGCCCAACCTGCCCACAGTTCCAACACGGTTTGTTCTTTGCCTTTTTCTGGATTTTGGCCTTAGGTTTAAACTGGTTTTTCATTGCAGATTTCGATTTTTGTTCTTTGCCCTTAAAAGCTCCGGTCATCATGTTCACCTTAGGCGGTTCAGTTGGCATTACGATCTGTTTCTGGCTCCTATGCTCCTCTTCAATGGCAATGGCTACCATAAGATCATCTAGAGAAATTTTCCCTCTACGGTGCTTGAGAGACATACCGAAGTCTACCCAAGACTTAGGAAATTTCTCTACGATGGTCATAACCAGAAACTTCTCAGGAAGTTTCATTTCAGCCTCAGCCAAACTATGGAGCAGTAGCAGAAACTCGTGTGCCTGCTCAGTGACCGACTTGCCTTCTACCATCTGATATTTCAGAAACTTGGCAACAGAGTACTTTTCAAGACCTTGGTCTTCTGTATTGTACTTCTTGTCAAGTTGGTCCCATAAACCCTTAGCAGTGGTAGAGGAAGAACAGTACACATCGAACAATGTGTTGGACAGAGCCAACAGTATGCAACCACGGCATATACTATCCTTTTCTTTCCACTCTACAGCTGCAGTAACTGCAGCAGGGTCAGGGTTAGTATCAGACACCGAAGGGCAGTCGACTTCCAGAACATTCAACAGCCCTATCGTAGTGAACTAGATCTTCACGCGTTGCTGCCAACGCTTGAAGTTCTGTCCGGCAAACTTTTTCGGCATACCGGACATGTCCACTTTTGGTACAAATGCAGAAGAAGACGACATGCTTAGAATCTTCTCTAAGACTGATGGATCATTTTTCAGATCACACAGTTTCACAATCGTCATCATGATATAAAACACGAAATAAATCAAGAAATACAGCAGTGTAAATAACATGATTAACAGACGACCGAAACAGTAACAGGGAGCAAACATGGCATTTTTCGCATCAGACCAAAATCCAGACGACAGCATAAGATTAAACAGATGCATAGAACATAAAGAAAACAACAGGAACATGTTTAGTTTATGTAATAGGCTAAGGCGTACGAAAGTACTCCCCTTAGAGAAGATTCGCCCCCACATATTGTGCAAATTAGGGTCCGGCGTCCTTCCCGTAGGATACAATAGCCACGATGAACCGAACGGTGCACTCCGCGGATCGTCCTTCGAAAACAGCCTCTTTGAACCAAAGTTGCAGAACCACCCTTTCGGGAAAACTCACAGGAAAGAGAGAGAGAGAGTAACAGGGGAGATGGAAAATCGCAGAACTCTCCTTCAGAAAATCGCATGTCTTAGCCTCTCAGTAACCCCACCCCTAACCACGCTTTTATAACCCACGAACGGTTATGAAACGTGGAAGGAGCCCGTTACGGAATCTGAGGGGACGTGATCCGTTACGGAATCCGAAGTTCCATAACAGGCACGGAATCCGAGAAGTCGTGACCCGTTATCCATTCCCATAACCCATTACCGAATCCAAAGAAACTTTGGGTAAAAAGATACTTGTCTTGATTGGATATGGCCCTAAAGGGCCAATTACCCGAACCCGAGCCCGGCCCGGCTTGGCAAGGCATGACACGACACGGCACGGTGGGCGGGCGCGCGTGCACGCGCATGTGTGTGGTGGTCATCCCACTCCCTTGTTCTCAGGAACAAGTGTATGAGTTCACTAATTGCTTATAAAGCTCTCAGAAAACTCAAGCAAAAGCAATATGGGACTATTCCACCTCATCAAGACCACCTCTTTCAAAACAGCCCAGTTTCTCCTTTGAATTCTCTCTACCTTCCTTCTTACACCTAACAGTTTATTCATTGCATTCATACTAATCTGGAGAAGAAAAAAGGTCACTCAATCTCATTCGGATGTGATGATATCATTTGAAGGTTCCCATAGGTTGTATTCATATTTTGACATCAGAAAAGCTACAAGTGACCAACTCAAATGAATATCGAAACCTATACAGACCCAAGCCGATTATGTACTTGGACCCAAATGGTTCTCCATATTTTAAAACCTAACCCGACCCAATTATGTACTCAAACCTATTATACACCCGAACCCATACCTGATCTGATTATATATCAGAACTGACCCGTACTCCAACCACGTACTCGGTCCATCTAATCGATAAATATTATATATTCAATTAAATAATTAAAGTTGTTGACAAACTTAGAATTAATATGCATTGATTTTTAGTAATCTAAACTTTAATTCATTTTTTCATATATTCTTATTGCCCTTTTGTCATGGAAATTGTCGGATTGAAATGAATCCCAAAATCCAAAATAATTCTTGAGAACTCATTGAATTTGATACATTGTGAGTATGATATATCATTGTTTTTTTCAACTTATAATGTTTGGTTGGAGTAGATATATGCTTTAACATTTAGATTTTAACATTATTTAGAATAGTTATTAAGCTTTTATTTTATTAGAATATTATATTCTCTTAATAAACACTTGATTCTATTAATTTACATATTTTTTATTGGCAGGTAATTAGGTCTACAATGCCGATTATACTAAGACTTGAGTTGAAACCCGAACCCATTAACACTACAACAAAGCAGTAGATTAGCGACGACCACGTTCCGTCGCTAATCCGTCGCTAATCCGTCGCTAACATGGTTAGCAACGGATTAGCGACAACGAGAAGACAGTATGCTTACGTCGCGAATATTTCGACGCTAACTGGCGACGGAATTATTTCGTCGCCAGGTCCGTCGCTAATTGCGACGGAATAACGAGCGCTATATTCCGTCGCCAATCCGCCGGTACTAAACGGCGACCACGGCTTGGCGACGGATTTACTTCCGTCGCTATGCCGTCGCTAGATTACTAAGAATAGCGACGGATGGTTTCGTCGCAAACACGAAAAAAATTAAAAAAAATTATTTGAAAATTAAATACCGAGAACTGTACAATTTCTATTTTCTGTACAATTTATATTTCCTGTAAATAAAAAACAAACCACACAAAAAAAATTCATATAACAAGAATCTACAACAATTAATCGTTCCACCTTAAAATTAAGAAGTTTAATTATTTACAATTCAACAATTACAATTAGGAAAAATAAAAAAAATAGAACTTCTTCAACATAGTCCTCTAATCATCGCCAAGATTTTGTGCGTCTTCTTGTTCATTGTCTTTATCTGTCCCTTCAGCTCCACTACGCTGATTATCGCTAGCAGCCTACACAAGAAAAGAACAGTCAGTATTGATAAACAAAATATAATGAAATAAATTACACACTATATGTGATTCTATCATGTGCTCATGTATGATCTAAGGCAATAAAAAAACTTTATATGTGATTCTATCATGCTCATATGTGCTCTAAGGCAGACAAAAAGTTTTATATATATATATAAATATATATATATATATATGTGTGTGTGTGATTCTATCATGCTCATATGTGTGCTAAGGCAGACAAAAAATTGAATATGTGATTATAGCATGTTCATATGTGTTCTAAGGCATCTAGAAAAACTCTATATGTGATTCTACCATGCTCAGATGTGCTTTAAGGCAGGCAAAAAACTATATATGTGATTCGATCATGCTCGTATGTGTGCTAAGGCAGTAAAAAAATTGAATATGTGAATATAGCATGCTCATATGTGCTCTAAGGCAGGCAAAGCAAAAAAATTTATATGTGATTCTATCATAAATGATATATAACATGTTCATATGTGTTCTAAGGCAGTAAAAAAACTCTATATGTTATTATAGCATGCTCATATGTGTGCTAAGGCAGTCAAAAAACTGAATATGTGATTATAATATGCTCATATGTGTTCTTAGGCAGTCAAAAAACTGAATATGTGATTATAGCATGTTCATATGTGTTCTAATGCAGTCAAAAAACCTTTATATGTGATTCTATCATGCTCATATGTGTTCTTAGGCAGGCAAAAAAACTTTATATGTGATTATAGCATGCTCATATGTGCTCTAATGCAATAAAAAAACTCTAGATGTTATTATAGCATGCTCATATGTGCTCTAAGGCAGTCAAAAAACTGAATATATGATTATAACATGCTCATATGTGTTCTTAGGCAGGCAAAAAACTGAATATGTGATTATAGCATGCTCATATGTGTTCTAATGCAGTCAAAAAAACTTTATATGTGATTCTATCATGCTCATATGTGCTCTAAGGCAGACAAAAAGTTATATATATATATATATATATATATATATATATATATATATATATATATATATATATATGTGATTCTATCATGCTCATATGTGTGCTAAGGCAGTCAAAAAATTGAATATATGATTATAGCATGTTCATATGTGTTCTAAGGCATCTAGAAAAACTCTATATGTGATTCTATCATGCTCAGATGTGCTTTAAGGCAGGCAAAAAACTATATATGTGATTCGATCATGCTCGTATGTGTGCTAAGGCAGTCAAAAAATTAAATATGTGAATATAGCATGCTCATATGTGCTCTAAGGCAGGCAAAGCAAAAAATTTTATATGTGATTCTATCATAAATGATATATAGCATGTTCATATGTGTTCTAAGGCAGTAAAAAAACTCTATATGTTATTATAGCATGCTCATATGTGTGCTAAGGCAGTCAAAAAACTGAATATGTGATTATAATATGCTCATATGTGTTCTTAGGCAGTCAAAAAACTGAATATGTGATTATAGCATGCTTATATGTGTTCTAATGCAGTCAAAAAAACTTTATATGTGATTCTATCATGCTCATATGTGCTCTAATGCAGTCAAAAAACTTTATATGTGATTCTATCATGCTCATATGTGCTCTAAGGCAGACAAAAAAACTTTATATGTGATTATAGCATGCTCATATGTGCTCTAATGCAATAAAAAAACTCTATATGTTATTATAGAATGCTCATATGTGCTCTAAGGCAGTCAAAAAACTGAATATGTGATTATACCTGAGAGGGACCTGGAATCGAAGATCCCCTATCCTGAACAGCGGCCTTGATCTCATTTCGGAGAAAGGGGGCGACAGTGTATTGGAAGTAGTTATTCAGTGATTCATTAATGATCTCGCGTACACCATCACCGGAAAGAATAGTCGGCTGCTTGGAGCTTATGTCAACGCAAGAAGTCGGTGAGCCGTAACTGGAAGAACCAATAACTGGTGAAGTGTTCATATTACTCCCAAACCCGAACACGCGACCTTTTTTGGGTTCACCTGCTGCAGTCACCCATGCTGTAGGATCAAATGATGGATGCTGAGTAGCGTCATCGCCATATCGCTCTACCATCTGTTGCTCATATGCCTCCTACAAAATAATGTTTAAAGTATTCATTAATAATTAATGATAACATTATGATAACTTGCATATATATTGCAATGATTATTAATAGAATTAATACATACCGTTGTCGTTCTCGCCTTCTCTGATACGAAGACTCCCGTGGTCTTCCGTTTATGTGTTTCTACAAACACATCCTTATATGGTACACTGCCTCCTTTTTCTGCTTCCTGCGAAGTTAAATGACAAAAGATTTAGTACACAAGTTTGCAACAATACTTATAAAATTAATATTATATATTGATGAGTTACCATTTTCTTTAGGTGGCTCCCAAATGTCTTAGATCCACCTGTGTGTAGATGGGCTTCAGGCATCTTCGATCGATTTTGTGCATCCTTCGCAGAGCGATTTCTAAATGCATCTCCCGCCCACTTATCGCACATTTAATCCCAGTAATCTCTCCTGATAGTAATAGGACCATGGCCCTTCCACAGTAATGGATCATCTACTACGCCAGATGCTTTTTTTGCTGCAGTCTTCATAGTGTGCAGCATGTCTGCAAATCGATTGGCAGCCACCTTCTGCCACACCTTCCTTGCATCATTTTCTTCCACCGTAGTTGTGAAGCGATTCGAAGCCTACAAATATTTTCAGAAAGTTAGTAGACATTGCTTAAATAAATTAAATATGAAACACATTAACTATGAGGAACAACTGTATACCATGAATGAGGACCACAATCTGTCTAACACCTCCTTTGGGTACTCTTTCCATTGAGCAACTGGTCCTGGTAGATGTTGAAGAAGTGAATTCCTAATCTCCCGTACTACTTCTTGTGGCTCAAACCTCGTGCTGCACATGAATTGTTACACAGTAAATATCAATATAAAATATTTAAAAGATATGCAATAATTGAAAACAAAATACTTACGGTCGATTATCGATATACACTATTCGAATGAGTCTTCTTGTGCCAGCCTGAGAAGACCCTGTTTCCTGTGTTGGCTGTTGACTTGTGTGATCAACTGGTGTAGGTGGGTCGTGTACAGGCGCAACATCATTTGTAAAAAAATACATTAGAAATTCTCAGAATGCGCATTTGAACTAATCAAGCATCCAATTAGTTATATGATATACCTATCACAGGAGCCCGTGAAGATGAAGGCTGAGCCTGGTTACTACTGGATGAGCCTCCACGAACCATATTCTAACAAATAACATATGTCATACAATACATTCAAATAATTCACATCAAGTATTACAATGCATTCAAGTCATTCACATCAAGCATTGCAATGCATTCAAATAATTCAAATCATTCACATCAAGTATTACACTAATTCAAATCATTCGTTAATTGCATAAATTATAATACATTCAGATAATTGAAATCATTCACATCAAGTATTACAATGCATTAGAATCATTCGTATCAAGTATTAATATACATTCAAATAAAATTTTTAATCATTCACACCAAGTATTGCAATACAACTCACATCAAGTATTACAATGCATTTAAATAGAGGTTTGTAGTATAAGATTTTGCTCACTAGCTTGATAATTCTTCCTCGTCACTAGTTTGACTTTCTTCTTCTTCTTCTTCTTCTTCTTCTTCTTCTTCTTCTTCTTCTTCATTGTTTGCCCATCCACTTGGTACATCATTTGGATCACATTCCTCTATGAATGTTTCATCGGCCAATAGAGATATGACATGCATATCATGCGCAACATCGTGACCATAAGCGAAATCATAGACATCATCTGATTGATAGTAATCACAGTCTTCAGCTAACTCATCTTCCTGTAACTGATCATACTCAGGGTATAGTTTGGATTTCACCTTGCAAACTGCCCACCATTCATTTCTATCTGACTTTTTTATACTCGGATATGAAGTATAATAAACTTGTTGAGCTTGCGAGGCTAATATGAATGGTTCATATGTTCCAAACCTGGATTTATGATTCACCTCCACAATGCCTGAAGCTTTGTCGAGTCTTGTTGCAGTTGGATCAAACCAATGACACTTGAATATCGTAACTCTGTTATTCATGCCTAAGTAAGTCAACTCCATTATTTCCTCTATAACACCGTAGTAATCATGTTCATTTTCACCGTAGCTGCTACCCTTGACACACACGCCACTATTTATCGTTGATTTGTTTATACCGTAGTCTTTTGTATGGAATCGATAACCATTTACGATATACCCGTTGTAGCATTGCACAATTTTGGTCGAACCATTTTCTAAATCACATATTCCTTGATCTTTAACATCACCATGGCGAACCTACGCACAGACATAAACAATTATTGTGATCACGATCAATTAAGTAACTTAGTGTTGTTTATAAGTACAAAATTTATGTTAGCTTCTTTACCAACTGTTTCAACCACTCCACAAACTTAGTTTCAAGTTCTTTTTGTACTTCTGCATCAGTGAGATGTGAAACTTCGCTTTGCAACTCCAGATCAAATCGTCTGCAAACCACAAATACTTATATTACTGAGTCATGTATCCACATATAGAACATAAAAGGATTTATAATTGAGTTGCATATACATATACTTACTCGATGTATGGGTCGATCGCTGAGCAATTAAAAAGAATATAGATGTGTGTTGCATCTTGCTCTCGATCTGTCAATAGCCTTGATCGGCAACTACCAAATGCATGCCCAAGTGGTTGAAATATCGACAGCTTGTCAGCTACAGTTACTTGTTCTCCATCATCGTTACGGGGCGGGCATGTGTAACATGTTGGAATATGAGGTTCGAAGTATATAGATGAGAAATTTGAAATCTCTTCTAAAGTGTACGCCTCACAAATAGAGCCTTCTACTCTTGCTTTATTACGAACCTTTTTTTTAGGTCGAACATGCATCTGACAAGAATATACATTTCAAATTTTAAATATTTGTCATTAAAGAGACAAATATAAAAAAACATATACTTTTCAAATGGGTACATCCATCGATATTGCACAGGGCTACCAACCCTTAGTTCATATGGCAGATGTATGATCAAATGTTCCATAACATCGAAAAATGCTGGCGGAAATATCTTTTCTAACAGACAAACAGTGGTGATGACAGAGTCCTCGAGATTCTTTACATCTGATACAACGACCTCCGATGCGCACAATGTTCTGAAAAATCCGCTCAACTCAGACAATACCCCCCATATAGGTTTGTCTAACATATCATGGAATGCTAGGGGTATCAATCGTTGCATAAAGATATGACAATCATGGCTCTTCAACCCATATAAATGTCCATCGTCAATCTTCACAGCCCGAGCAATGTTAGAGACATATCCATCTGGAAATCTCAGTTGTCTCAACCATTGACATACATGTTTTATTTGATCAGGTCCGAGCACGTACTTCGCCTTTGGTTTCAGTACTTTGCCATTATACTCTTTGAGTTCCAATTCTGGTCTTTTACATATTAATTTTAAATCCATACGGGCCTTCGGATTATCCTTCAGTTTTCCTTTAATATTCATTACTGTATTGAACACATTATCAAAGACATTTTTCTCTACATGCATCACATCCAAATTATGTCGTATCAATAGGGTCGGCCAATACGGTAGTTCCCAAAATATATATTTTTTCGTCCATATGTGATCCTTCCCAAATCCACGGAAGGGTGTAGGACTGCGGGCATCTGTTAATACATCTGAAAAGTATCGCAATCTTCTTAGAATCTCTATGCCGGACAATCTTGAGGATGGACCTTCTGTTTCAGTTGTGTCTGCTTTAAATGCATTCTTTTGACGTCAAAACGGATGATCGCTGGGTAGAAATCGACGATGGCACTCAAACCAGCAAGGCTTCCTTCCATGCCTCAATCTAAAAGATTTGAAATCCTCCATGCAGTACGGACAAGCCAACCTCCCATGTGTGCTCCAACCAGATAACATACCATATGCAGGGAAGTCACTGATTGTCCATAGAACAGCGGCCTTCATGTTGAAATTTTGTTTTTTGTGGGCATCATACGTGGTAACACCGTCATCCCACAGTACTTTTAATTCATCAATCAATGGCCTTAGATATACATCAAGATTTTGGCCAGGTGAGGTCGGACCAGGGATCAACAGAGACAAGAAAAGATTTAGACGTTTCATACACAAGCTTGGTGGAAGGTTGTATGGAGTTACAAATACTGGACAGCATGAGTATGGAGTTGATCTACCCCCAAATGGATTAAATCCATCTGTACATAGACCGAGTCTAACATTTCGCACTTCCATTGCGAAGTTCTGATGAGTACGATCAAAGTGCTTCCAAGCTTCAGCGTCAACAGGATGCGTGATCTTGTTTTCATCGTGTCGAACTTTATTTGCATGTCATCTCATGTGTTTAGCTGTCCTTGAAGACATATACAATCGCTGCAATCTAGGAGTGATAGGAAAGTAGCAGAGCGACTTGTATGAAACTTCCTTTGATCTCGTGCTACCATTGTCTCTTGTCTTTGGCTTGAACCGAGGATGCCCACATGACGGGCATGATATGTCGTTTTCCTGCTCCTTGAAATACAACATGCAGTGATTTGGACAAACATCAATCTTTTTGTAACCCATACCTAGAGCGTTGACCATAACTTTCGCACGATAGAAATTTTGTGGCAATTTCTCATCTTTAGGCAACATACTCTTCACAATCATGCACAAATGGTCAAAACATGATTGACTCAAATTATACTCGGACTTCAAATTCATTAGTTGAAGAACTGCAGACAAGATAGTGTGACTCTCACAACCGTTCCAAAGTGGCTCATCAGCATCTCTAAGTAAATCATAAAATCTACTAGCTGCATCGTTTGGTGATTCTTCATCTACGGCAGTTCTTACATCACTAGAACTCATAGCAGAACCCAGTTCTGTTCCTGCGGCATCAAATATCAAATTCGTATATGGATTATCGTGCACCACATTCACCTGTGCATCAAAATCGTTTCTAAATTCTTCTCCATGAAACATCCAGTTCTGATAATCACTCACAAAACCCTTCCTGTATAAGTGATGTTTAACGCCATGAGGTTCTACAAATCGATTATTCTTACAAATCTTGCAGGGACACCTAATCCGACCTGTGGGATCTACTGTACTGACACTTGCCGTTGCAAATTCAATAAAACTGTCAACACCATCCATATATTCATGCGATAACTCATTGTCCACTATCCTACGGTACATCCATTCACGGTTTGCAGTCATTCTGTCGTATGATGTTACGAATAGTATCCTAACCAGTTAAAAGAGAACCATCAGAATGCTATGATGAAGAAAATATCAAATTTATCATGCAATATATGATGTCATGCAATCACAAGAATTATGATGCATGCATTGATAACTTAATATTTTCATGTGCAAACTATTCATGACACGATACATTCATTTGAAGCATGCTTTTAGTATACAATTTCACATGGAAGACATAATCAAATTGAAAGTAACTACATGTAAGCATGGATACAATCACATCAAACATTGCAATACATCGAAATAATTCATATCAAACAAATGTCAAACATGTACCTGCAGCAAACACACTTCAATATCCCACTAACTACTATCATGCCTAGCATGGACTCCGTACTCCAAAAATAAGAACACTTCCATATTCATACATTAAAATCATGCTCAGCATGATCTCCGAACTCTAACAAAGCAGTCCTAGATATCAACAACTAAGTGAGTGTGTGAACAATAAAGTGTTACATTCAATAAATTAAATAACATGTGATGCGCTTGCATCACTTACTCACCACGGGTATTTACCCGATTTGCATTGTTTTTGTCACTTACTTACCACGGGTGGCGGAGCACAAGCGAGTTCCGTTGAGAAATCTGCAAAAAACACTGTGTTAAAATGAATATTGAAGCTAATTAGGGAAACAAAAACACTTATGCAATGCAAAAAACAACTAAACTGATGATGATATATCTAATGATGAAATGCGATGAAATAAAGTGTGCAAGTAATGTACTGCAATGAATATTGAAGCTAATTAGGGAAACACAAACACTTATGCAAAGGAAGCAAAAAGACTAAACAGAACTTTTACAAGAATGAAAAACTAAATGATTAACAAAAATTAGCAGAACAAGAAATGCAGACAAGGAATTATCTAAACATGAAATGCAATGATGAAAAGCAAACACAGAAAAATGAAACAAGAAAATAACGAGAAAAACACAATTGGAAATTGAAATACAGGAAAACAGAAAAATGAACTTGTAAAAAAATTCAGGAAAATAAAATTTGAATGAAATAGACATAAAAAAATCAAATAAAAGCATGAAACATAAAACTGGACAAACAAAATTCTGAATGAAAGAAAAGAAAACAGGTAAAAATTAAAAACAGGAAATTAGAACCAGAAATTAAAAACAGGAACAATTAGCAACAGAAAAAAAAAACTAAAAACTATACCTAATGTAAACAGTAAAGCAAACAGAAAATTACTGAAAATTCAGAAAAGAAAAACATGTAATGCAATGCTGAAAAAGAAAGTAAACAGAAACCGACTCAATTGAAAAGCAGGAAATTCAACAATGATAAAAAAATAAAAAATTGACATCAAACAAGACATAAAATGAAAATCAGATTTATGCTAAAGATGAAAACAGGAATTGGAATAGTTCGAGAATTAGGAAACACAAATCTATTACGATGACTGAATCATAATGCAGAAACACTGAATTAAAAACAAATAGAGACAATTGAATGTAAACTGAAAGTGTAATGCAGAAAAAAAACACAAGAAATAAAAAAAACATGAAATTGACGACTGTAAAACAAGAAAAATTAACAATGAACAACAACAATCGACAAACAATGAAAATAAAAACTCAGATTTATGAACCGATTAAAAAAATTTGCAGATGCTTAAGATGGGAAATAGAGAAACAAATGCTAATTTGATCTATTGTTTTTTTCTTTTCTTTTTTATTTATCTTGTTTTTGTTTTTTATTTATTCTGTTTTATACAGAATTAATGGAAGAAGAAGAAAATGCAGATGAGGAATCGGAGGAAGAAGAAGAAGAAGAATGAAGATGACTTACCGTACCGAAAATGATTACCTGTGCGTCGCCGGGCGGTGGCGGGAGGCTGACGGGGAGCGGCAGCTGGCGAGCGGTGGACGGCTGGCGAGCGGTGGACGGCGAGCGGCGGCGGCCGGGCGGTGGCGAGAGCCGACGGGCGGCGGGAGGGAGAGGGCAATGGGCGGGAGCAAGACAGCGAAACAGGAAAAAGAGAAAGAGGGATGGGATTAGGGATTTACGCGACATTTAGCGACGACTTAGCGACGGAATAATTCCATCGCTAAGCCATCGTAAATCAAAATACCAAAAAAGCGACGGAATATATTCTGTCGCTACGCCGTCGCTAATTAGCGACGGATTAGTGACGACAGAGTTCCCTCTCTAAATCCATCGCTAAAATGGTGTTCTTGTAATAAGAATTAGCGACAAAAAATTACAGTCGCTAATCTGTCGCTAAGTAGCGACAGATTAGCGATAAAAGTTGTTTCCTTGCTAATCCGTCGCGAATTAGCGACAGATTGTATCTCTAGCTAATCTGTCGCTAATTAGCAACGGAAAAAATCCGTCGCAAATTTCCGTCGCTAATTAACAATTTTCTTGTAGTGTAAGGTCTACATTTTTCAGTCATCCCATACCTGAATCAAAACGGGTCTACTAAAGACCCGACCTAATCATATATACTCGAGCCTGTTAACCTACATGGATCTATAACTTTTAGTTGTACTTGAACCCGAATTAGAATGGGTTGGGTTTGGATCTTACTTTTAAACCTGATTCAGAATCAGGTCTGATAAGACCCGACCCGAACATGATCTGGTTACTCAAAAGAGTCGTGCAGTGAGTCTTAGTGGTTGTGATCAATGTTAGGGCCTAAATAAAGGAGTCCAAATGTTACCATAAGCCCACAGAAGCTTACAAGAGAGTCCCCATCATTATATATAATTATTGTGAACATTTTTTCATGTGAACAACAATAAAAATAGAGAAATTTTAGAAAAACTAAACCAGTCAATTGTTGGAAACTACTCTGGCTCGTCTTGATGTAGAGCTGGGAAATGAATCAAGAAACTCGTGAGTCAACTCAGTTTGACTTGTCATAAACTCATTCACGTTCATTTTGTATAGCTGGTGAGAAGAGCCACAACTTAAATGATTTAAGTGTGAACGATGTTCGGGGACGTTCGGTTCATTTAGGAGAATATAAGAAAGCTATTTTAAAAGCCTGAAATTGTTGGATCTTGTTATGAATCCGGTCAATGAGTTTCACATGAAATCCAATGAGCCACTTAATTAATAGGCCATTGAAATTGGAACCACGGATAGTGGTGGGCTCACTGGTTAGATTCCCAGCAAATTTAAGAATCCAATGAAATTGGTTTTGGTTGAGTAACTATTTCTCAAAACAAGATAAGTTACTCTAGCTCTTGCTTCTCAACCCTTCTCATTTATTCTTTAGCCTTCACTACACACCACTATCCAATTTTCTATTTACATAAATCTCATGTTCAGCAGCCTGTGATTTGGAATCAGAATACCCAAGGTACCTTTGTATCAATATCCAATCTGGATATTACATGTTATTTCCAGAAAGGGATGCACCGGAACAGGGACAGTCGACGATGCCTGCTTACGTAGGGGTGTCAACAGGTCGGGTTTGGTCTGGGCCCAGGTAAAACACCAGAATCAGGCCTGATTTGAGATGATAGTACGGGGTCTGGACTCAAGTCCAACCACCATAAAAAAAAAAAAAACAATATCGGGATCCTATAAGGATTACATGAACCAGACCCAAACCATACCTGGTGAAATAATACTTTTTTATCTTTTTTACATTGAAAAATTGTGAATATTAGTAGAAACTTGGGTCCGGACCGGATCTGGTATGAAATTTTACAAACCATACCCGGTTCCATATACTAATCAGACCCTTGGAATCCAACCCCGATTTTAATCGGACCTTCTCATTTATTACCAAACCCTGACACTATAAGGGTTGGTACGGGTGGGTCTGGGTCAAACCAGACCCATTGACAACCCTAGATACACCCAGAACAAAGCAGTCCTGGAGGGAACCGCTTTGTTCTTGCCCTTTATGTTTTATAAAGGGTGCATGAGACAGGCCGGTCACAACCCCTTGGTATGGACTAGTGCGTCCGGGACAAATACCGTGCGTTCTATCTGTGCTCGTTTGTCCCATGATTCAAACGCACCTTTAGGTACCAAAATAAGGACAACAAAACTCAATACAGGACATATAATGCTCCAGACACTCTTGCAAACACCATCCAACAATAATAGTGCAGCTAAACCCATGAGAGATCATGCCAAAATGAGTATATCTCATAGTGACAAACGTTTTTATGGGCAAAATCTCGTTTTCAAAAACTTGTGAGAAATTGAAAATTTTTCATAAATCTCTTATTTTTTTGGCAAAATCTTGGCAATAAATAAATAATTTATTCTTTATAAGAAAATATTAATAAAAATTATTTAAAAATAAAAATACACGGTTTTTTCATGATAAATAGCCATTTAAAATGTAAATATGGTGTTTAAATTGTGGTATTTATGTTTTTTTTTCATAATTCTCGCAATATTTTGAAAATCTCGTGAGAAATTGTTGTTTTAAACTCAAGCAATTTATTGCGATATTATTGCGAGATTTATCAAGATTTTCATAAATCTTGCGATATTTGTCACTATGGTATATCTAGGGGTGTCAACAGATCGTTCAGTTCAAACCCAGGTGGAACCAGACTTGGACCAGATTTTTGGGTATGGTATCGGGTCCAGACCGGGTCTAATCAGATCTACTATAAGAAAATGTATACCTGAACCCAATAAGAACTACATGAACCAGACCTGGACTATACCCAATAAAATAATAGTTTTTATCATTTTTACATTGAAAAATTGCAGGACTTAATAGGAACTCCGGTCGGGCCCACGTCTGGTATAAAATTTCACAAACTATACCTGGGTCCAATGTATTAATCGGGTTTTCTTATTTGTCACTATCACTACAAGAAAATACGGGATTAGCGACGGATATTAGCGATGAAAAAAATCTGTCGCTAATTATCGACGGAATAGCTTCTGTGGCACAATTCATCGCAAATTAGCGACGAAATGTTTGGTCGTAATAACCGCGTATTTTAGCGGTGGATTTGGCGAGGAAAAGTGTGTCGTCGCTATCTCGCGACAGAATAGTTTTGTCGCTACGTAGTTATATTAATTTGCGACGGATTTAGGCCGTCGCGAAATCCGTCGCTAAATGTCTCATAAATCCCTAATCAGAGCCCTCTTTCTCTTTTATGTTCTGTTGTTCCCGCCGGCCGCCCTCTCCCTCCTGTCGTCCCATATCTCGCTCGTCGGTGTCTCCCCGCCCCCCACCGCCCGTCGCCCGTCGCTCCCCGGCCTGCCGCCCTGCCCGTTGCCCCCGGTCCGCCGCCCCCCCGACCGGCGTCTCCCAGGTTTTTCCGATAAAAGACACATTTTTTTTCTGATAAAAGGGGCAGATGCCCCTTTTAGTTTTTCCGGCAGGGGGTCGCCCCCCTGCCTCGTTAGTATTTTCCGAATGGAGGGCTGACCCCCTGCCGTGTGTTGTGTTTTCCGGCAGGGGGGGCGACCCCTTAACGCGTGTCGTGTTTTCCGGCAGGGGGGCGACCCCCCCTGCCGCATTTTTTGTTTTCCGGCAGGGGTTCGGCCCCCCTGCCTCGTTAGTATTTTCCGACGTGTTGTGTTTTTCGGCAGGGGGGAGGACCCCCTCCCGCGTGTTGTGTTTTCCGAAAGGGGGGCGACCCCCCCCCCCCCTGCCGCGTTTTTTGTTTTTCGGCAGGAGGGGTGCCCCCCTGCCACATTTTTTGTTTTCTGGTAGGGGGGGGCGCCCCCCTGCCGAAAAAAATAGCTGAGGCAGGGGGCGACCCCCTGCCGCGTTTTCTGTTTTCCGACAGGGGGTGACCCCCTTGACTCATTGTAAAAAGGGGCAGGGGGTCGCCCCCCTACCCCTTTTTTTGCTGTTTATTTATTTTTTTTTTCCGGTAGGAGGTCGCCCCCTGCCCCTTTTTTCCATTATGCGGGGCGACCCCCTGCCTGTTTTTTTTTTTCGGCAGGGGGTCGCCCCCTGCCCCTTTTTTTCGGCTGCGGGGCGACCCCCTGCCACTTTTTTTTCGGGCAGGGGGTCGCCCCCTGCCTCATTTTTTTATTCGTGCAAGGGGTCGCCCTCGTGCCTCGTTTGTTTTCTCCGCCAAGAGGTCGCCTCCTGCCTCATTTTTTATTTGGGCAGGGGGTCACCCCCGTGATCCTCTAGTAGGGGGGAGGGGGGGCCACCTTGCCTATTTTTTTTTTTTTGCGGCAGGTGGTCACCCCTCCGGCCTCTGTTTTTTTTTTTCGGCAGGGGGCGACGGGTCGTGGTTCAGGAACCCGACGCTCGTCGGGTTCCTAAACCACGTCATCACCCTGTGCCTACCGCTTCGGGAGACGATCACTGCCTCTGGAGTGTCTTCATTTTAACACAGTGTGATTTCATTTTAACACAGTATCTCTTGCAAATTTCTCAATGTATCCCGCTTATGCTCCGCCACCCGTGGTAAGTAATTGATAAAAACAATGCAAATCGGATAAATACCCGTGGTAAGTGATGCAAGCGCTTCACATGTTATTTAATTTATTGGATGCAACACTTTACTGTTCACATACTCACTTAGTTGTTGATATATAGGACTGCTTTGTTGGAGTTTGGAGATCATGTTGAGCATGATTTTAATGTACGAGAATAGAAGTATTCTTATTTTTTGAGTACGGATTCCATGTTAGGCATGGTAGTAGTTAGCAAGATATTGAAGTGTGTTTGCTGTAGGTACATGTTTGACATTTTTTTTATATGAATTATTTTCATGTATTGCAATATTTGATGTGATTATATTCATGCTTGCATGTAGTTAATTTCAATTTAATTATGACTTCAATGTGAAATTATATAATGATAGTATGCTTCAAATTAATGCATCGTGTTTTGAATAGTTTTGCACATGAAAATATTAAGTTATCAATGCATGCATCATAATTCTTGTGATTGTATGACATCATATATTGCATGATAAATTTGATATTTTCTTCATCATAGCATTCTGATGGTTCTCTTTTAACTGGTTAGGATATATTTCGTAACATTATACAAAGTTTGGAATATATGAATCATTCATATTAACCTCGCAAGCTCAACAAGTTTATTATACTTCATATCCGAGTACAAAAAAGTCAGATAGAAATGAATGGTGGGCAGTTTGCAAGGTGAAGTCCAAACTATACCCTGAGTATGATCAGTTACAAGAAGACAAGTTAACTGAAGAGAGTGATTACTATCAATCAGATGATATCTATGACTTCTCTTATGGTCACGATGTTGCGCATGATATGCATGTCATATCGCCATTGGTCGATGAAACATTCATAGAAGAATGTGATCCAAATGATATACCAAGTGGATGGGCAAACAATGAAGAAGAAGATGAAGAAGAAGAAGATCATGAAGAAGATGAAGAAGAAGAAGAATATGAAAGTCAAACAAGTGATGAGGAAGTATTATCGAGCTAGTGAGCAAAATCTTGCAATACAAACCTGTATTTGAATGTATTATTGCAATACTAGATTTGAATGTTGTGAATGTATTATTGCAATACATGATGTGAATGATTTGAATGTTTTGAATGTATTATTGCAATACTTGATGTGAATAATTTGAATGATTTGAATGTATTGCAATACTTGATTTGAATGTATTGCAATACTTGATTTGAATTATTTGAATGTATTGAAATACTTGATGTGATTGATTTGAAACAATTTGAATGTATATTTTAACATTTTTTATTTGTTAGAATATGGTTCGTGGAGGTTACAGTGGTCGATCACCCAATGGTAGTCAGTCCCAGCCTTCATCTTCACAGGCTCCTTTGATAGGTATATCATTTAACTAATTGGATACTTATTAGTTGAAATGTGCATTCTGAAAATTTCTAACGTATTTTTTTACAGATGATGTTGCGCCTGTACATGACCCACCTACACCAGTTGATCATACAAGTCAGGAGCCAACACAGGATGCAGGGTCTTCTGAGTCTGGCACAAGAAGACTCATTCGAATAGTGTATATCGATAATCAACCGTAAGTATTTCGTTTTCACTTATTGCATATCTTATAAATATTGTACATTGATATTTACTGTGTACCAATTCATGTGCAGCACGAAGTTTGAGCCACAAGAAGTAGTACGCGATATTAGGAATTCACTACTTCAACATCTACTAGGACCGATCGCTCAATGGAAAGAGTATCCAAAAGAGGTGATAGACAGATTGTGGTCCTCATTCACAGTATATAGTTGTTTGTCATAGTTAATGTGTTTCATATTTAATTTTTTGTTATAGTCATGTCTACTAACTTTCTGAAAATATATATAGGTTTCGAATCGCTTTGCGACTACGGTGAAAGAACATGATGCAAGAAAGGTGTGGCAGAAAGTGGTTGCCAATCGATTTACAGACATGCTGCACAATATGAAGACTACAGCCAAAAAAGCATTTGGCGGAATAGATGATCCATTACAGTGGAAGGGTCATGGCTCTATTACTATCATGAGAGATTATTGGGAGGAAATGTGTGACAAGTGGACGGGGGATGCATTTCGAAACCGCTTAACGAAGGTTGCACAAAATCGAGCGAAAATGCCCGAAGCCCATCTACACACAGGTGGATCTAGGAATTTTGGGAGTCGCTAGAAGAAAATGATAACTCATCAATATATATATTGTTAGTTTTATAAGTATTGTTGCAAACCTGATAACTAAATCTTTTATTATTTCACTTTGCAGGAAGCAGAAAAATGAGACATTGTGCCATACAATGATGTGTTTCTTGAAACACATAAACGTAAGACCATGGGAGAATTTGTATCAAAGAAGGGGAGAGCGACAACGGTATATATTTATTTTATTAATAAACATTGTAATAGACAAGTTACTATGAATTACGTTATCACAATTATTATAATTCTTAATTATTAATTCATATTCTAACCATTACATTGTAGGAGTCATACGAGCAACAAATGGTACAGCGATATAGCGATGACTCCACTCAGCATCCGCCTTTTGATCCTGCAGCATGGGTGACTGCAACCGGTGAACCCAAAAAGGGTCGTGTGTTCGGGTTTGAGAGTCACATGAACACCACACCAGTCGTTGCCTCCTGCAGCTCGGGCCCACAGAGTTCTCCCGCCAGCATCAACTCTCAATATCCAAATGACCCTACTATATCTTGGGATGGTGTTTGTCAGCGTCTTGAGGACAAAATGCAGTACTTTTTAGATGAAGCCATTCCCAACATTGTCTGTAATGAGTTGTGCAACTTTTTTCAAGACAGAGGAACTTCATCTGCATTCAACATGAGCTCTGGTGCCCGGCAGGTATATAATTTTTTTACTGCCTTAGAACACATATGAGCATAATAGAATCACATATGAAGTTTTTTTACTGCTTTATAACACATATGAGCATGATAGAATCATGTATAAAGTTATTTTACTGCCTTAGAACACATATTAGTATGATAGAATCACATATACAGTTTTTTTACTGCCTTAGAGCACATATGAGCATGATAGAATCACATATAAAGTTTTTTTACTACCTTAGAGCACATATAAGCATGATAGAATCACATATATAGTTTTTTTACTGCCTTAGAGCACATATGAGCAAGATAGAATCACATATAAAGTTTTTGTACTGTTTTATAACACCTATGAGCATGATAGAATCATGTATAAAGTTATTTTACTGCTTAGAACACATATTAGCATGATAGAATCACATATACAGTTTTTTTACTGCCTTAGAGCACATATGAGCATGATAGAATCACATATACAGTTTTTTACCTGCCTTAGAACACATATAAGCATGGTAGAATCACATATACAATTTTTTTACTGCCTTAGAGCACATATGAGCATAGTAGAATCACATATACAGTTTTTTTACTGCTTTAGAGTACATATGAGCATGATAAAATCACATATATAGTTTTTTGCTTGCCTTAGAACACATATGAGCATGGTAGAATCACATATACAGTTTTTTTTACTGCCTTAGAGCACATATGAGCATAGTAGAATCACATATACAGTTTTTTTACTGTCTTAGAGTATATATGAGCATGATAAAATCACATATAAAGTTTTTTTCCTGCCTTAGAACACATATGAGCATGGTAGAATCACATATACAGTTTTTTTACTGCCTTAAAGCATATATGAGCATAGTAGAATCACATATAAAGTTTTTTTACTGCCTTAGTGTACACATGAGCATGATAAAATCACATATACAGTTTTTTGCTTGCCTTAGAACACATATGAGCATAGTAGAATCACATATACAGCTTTTTGACTGCCTTAGTGCACATATGGGCATGGTAGAATCACATATACAATTTTTTTGCTGCCTTAGAACAAATATGAGCATGATAGAATCACATATAAAGTTTCTTTAGTGCTTTATAATACATATGAGCATGATAGAATCATGTATAAAGTTTTTTTACTGCCTTAGAATACATATGCGCATGATAGAATCACATATATAGTAGGCTATATTTCAGTATATTTTGTTTATCAATACTGACATTTCTTTTCTCGTGTAGGTTGATGGTGATAATCAACGTAGTGAAGCTGAAGGGACAGATAGAGACACTGAACAAGAGGACGCACAAAATCTTGGCGATGATTAGATTTATGTGTTGAATTTGTTCTACCTTCTTTTTGTTTCAAAAATGTAAATGTTGAATTGTAAATAATTAAAACTTGCGAATTTTAAAGTTGATCGATTAATTGTTTTAGTTTCTTTTTATATGTATTTTGATGTGTACTTTGTTTTTTATTCACAAAAAATATAAATTGTACAGGAGATATAAATTGTATCACGAGAAATTTTTTCTCGTTATTTAATTTTTAATTTTTTTTTTAATTTTTTTTTGCGATGGATATATCCGTCGCTAATTAGTATGGGCATTGAATTCATCGACTGATTAGCGATGGCGATAAATCCGTCGCCAAACCGAAGCCGCCGTTTAGTGAAGACTGATTAACGACGGATTTTGTCATTCGTTATTCCGGCGCAACTTAGCGACGGAACTGGCGACATATACAGTCTGTCACTACTTAGCGACAGAATTGGCGACAGATATATGCCGTCGCTTATTAGCGTCGAAAAATTTGCGATGAAAGATATCTGTCGCTAATCCGTCGCTAACCTGTTTAGGGACAGATTAGCGACGGATTTAGGTCGTCGCTAATCCGCTGGTTTGTTGTAGTGTATACCTGGACTCTATAGGGTTTGGTCCAGGTCTGGGTCCAGGTGAACCAGGCTCATTGACACCTAAGTATATTCATAACTTAGTTGCGGAATCATTTCATCCAAACCTTTAGGGTGGCGATCTCTATCACAGGGACACAGTCATTGTGGCTGTACGACCCTGGTGACGGACACGTTGACTACGTATGAATATTATTTTAATATGTTTTAATAACTTTTTAATACTAATAAAAATACAATTAAAATATTAAAATATCAAAATAATTTTTTATTGATTAAAAAAAAGCGTCCTATTTTTGAAACATTTTTTTGAACTTTCAAGTACTCAGCAGTTTGACCATGTTTGTGAAATATGGAAAATATACCCCCCATGGGGAAATTGTTTAACAAGGTGTAATGGTGGACTGAAAACCCCGATCAGCTGTTTGATTTCAATTTGTTTTCCATGGTGAAATGATTTTCCTATAAAACCATTTACTTCAGCAGGCATGAAAATGTCTCCCTGGATAAAGATTTCTATAGTATCAACATTCAAGTCATTTCAAGGTGAATAGTTAAAATCTAAGCTTCTTGCCAAAAGGTGAATCCAGAAACATAAAGGAAATGACCTAATGGAAATTGCATCAGCTCAAACCTCTGAGTAATGAATTCAGAAGCCATGATCGCACCTTTCCACAGAAATAATAAAATCTGGTAACCTAAAAATGCCCATAAGTTTCCGTTGAACATAAACCTCAAGATAACAAAGTGCACCTTATCTGATATGAATGTATTGACAAATGCAGTACTAGAGAGATGATCAACAAATATATTCTCCAAAACAGCTACATATTAGTAAGATTAAGAAGTTGTACGTACATAAATGAATACAATAAATCAAACAGATGGTTTCATCGAGACTACCATTATCTCAGTAAAGAATTTGTTCACATTCAAGAATCAAGAATTATATACACTGAAAAGAATCAAACATTAAAAGAATAATTAGGAGATCCAACAAGATGTACCACGAGCACAGCTGATTGCCCTATGCACACAACACTCTTTTTGCACGAACTAGATGCATCCTTCCAGCATCCAAACTTCTTGAAATTTGTGGGTTTCTTTAACAACTCTATGATTCGATCACCGGAAAAAAAAACTCACTCCAATTTCACAACTGATGACTAAAGAGTAATGATCACCAACATCAACGTTCAATACCCTCATTCAGTTCTTCGCTACCCACACGCCGATTCTCGTGTTGGCAGATGAAACTGAGCCCAACCAAGAGCTCCGCAAGAGCTTCTTCCGTTTTCTCCCTATCAGCAAAGTAAAGAGTCTGCAGCAAGAGAATGTTGGTCCTCGACACGAACTGCTGCTGCTCGAAATTCCTTTCCGATTGCCACCCGACCATGTCGTGCGCCATAGGCGCCAGCCAATTCAAGATCCCTTCCAATTTTTCCCTGCAACTCTCAGAATTCTGATCGTTGCGATCAGGGGAACCTTTGTTCTTGCCATATTGCCTGTGCTTCGCCTTAATTTTCGCTCTAAGGCTCGTGGGCAGCAACTGATACAGATCGCACCTGGCATCCTCGCCGACCATATGAGGAAACTGAATCAACTTCTGCACGAGAAGTATCACATTAGCATAGCGCAGGGCGAGAGCGGAACCGCCGACGGTGGATGGAGAAGCATTCATCAACCGATTCTTCTGCCCGGGAAGCCCATCCCAAACTTGAGACTTGTGAGTTTCCAAACCCACGTCCGATCCATTATCGTGAGTTTTAGACGATCGAGTGCTCTGTTTGGACTTCACATCAGAGGAAAGGAAGGAAGCGTCGTTGTAAAACGTCGCTAAATCCTTACGATTCAGAGAAATACCAGACTCAATCCTCTGCAAAGGCCCGGACCGAGTGAAATTTGCATTTTTTTCGGCCGAATTCCTATCCAAGGGGCCGGAGTAATACGCCACCGGTTTGATTTCCGGCAAGCGGAAAGCGTAATCCATCGGATGTGGGAAAACTATCGAACGAGAGCCCGAAATCCGACCGCCGCTATCGGAAATCACGGGCATGATGACGATCGCGCTCACCTTGGGCAATCCAGCGACGTGCGGGCCGAAGACGAAGCAGACCCTGGCGTAGATTGTGCAGACCATCCTCGCCATGAGCCCGATGGCCATGTCGTAGGTCTGGCTCCAGAGTGAGACGTGGCGGAGGTGCCGGACCCGCTGCCTCTGCCACGCCAGTTTCTGCCGGAAGAGCTCGACGTTCGACCTCGGCGCGCCGATCCCCCGCCACTGCTGCATCCTCCTCTCCGACGCCTCCATCTCCTTGAGCGTCTCCATCTCGACGAAGAGATCGGCAGTGAGCGAGACGTTCGTCTCCATCGCCCTCACCCTCTCGTCGACCTCCCCGGCGGGGAACCCTAATTCTCCTATCCCGGTGCCGTCGCGCGCCAGATCGGCGTAGACGTGCTGGAATCCGCGGAGGCTGGGCTCGGCGCACCTCCGGCCGAGCTGGGAGACGGCATCAGCGATCCGGCCGAGGTCCTCGAGCTTCTCGGTGCAGGAGAGGCCGAGGAGGAAGGCCTCGTCCCGGGAGACAAGCGAGGCGACGCCGGGGGACCGCATGGTCTCCGACCTGAGGCGCGAGATCTCGTCGTCGGAGAGAGACCGGTGGAGGTAGACGATCCTGGACATGATCTTGGCGACCTCCAGGGAGAGGATTCCGACGGGCTCCGGCGGGTGCTCCGGCCGGAGGAGGTGGCTCCGATCCTTCTTCTGGTGCTTCTTCCGCCGGTCGAAGACCTGGCTGCCCACCCGGGCGAGCCAGGCTTTAACGGTCACCATTGTTTTTTTTTTTATCGGCAGGCAGTCAGATTTCCCGGCGCATCTCCGTCGGAAGGGAAAGGGGGGAGGGGCAGGCTGTTAGGGCGGATTTAAAGGGGGGCGTGGAGTCCACGACGCGGTTTGTTACAGTTGGGTTACAGCGGTGTGAAGGGAAGGGAAGCCCGCTCGTTCGCGTTTCCCGCCAACTTGGACGCAATGAGACGAAGCAGGCCAGGGTTTTTTTTTTCCTTTTATTTTTTAATTTTCTATTTATTTAGTAGCGATTCTTTCGGGTCCGGTTTTGGATAGGAGGGGTCCGTATGTGGACATGAATCATGACGATAGTTTCTGTTATTGCTGTAATGGTCCAGCTGTTGGTTTGTTTTATAAATTGGATATTTTCCTGATTTGGGGCTTTTAATTTAGTCCGGTTTTGGTGTCGTTGTGCTGAACTGGTAGGGACGGATTGCAGTGGCGGTAGGTGGTCGGTGAGATGATGGGCTTGTGGATATTCGCTTGGTTCTGGTTCGGGTCGTGGGGTCCAATGCAGCATAGTGTGATCCCTGTCGGATCTGGATCATATGTCATAAATATCCACAATATTTTAAAAATATGTAAAGGCTAATAATACTTGAAAATGTTTTTGTTTTTAAATGTAAAGAAAAACCGCCTCGCTCATCATCGAGTTCGTTGCCGGAACCCTTTCTCTAGTGAGCACTAGATAATATACTCAGTTTTGAGAACTAATGTGTGAACCGCTATTTTTATGGATTTTTTGTTTTTTTTTCTTAAATTTAATGAATTTATAAGAATCATTCAGTTTTAATGCAAATAAACTAGATTTTTTAAGGCTTTAAAATCAATGACTCATAATCTTCATAAGCATTGAAAATTAGCATTTTTTTCATCGAAAATACATAATCCAATGGATGATTCCTAGCAATATCACCATGCCAAGCACATCCCCGTGGTTCGATTTGCAAAAAAAAGTACTAGAAACGCCCATATTTCTAGCTCTCATATTCTTGTCACTCATATATATATATATATATATATGAAATTGTTTGAAAGATCAAATAAAATCTTGATATTTTTCTTGATGAGAGTTTTGCATAAACTAGATTTGTGACATTGATATAGATCAAGTGTTGTTGGAGATGGATTGAGTATGACGACGATATTGGTTACAGGATACGGTCTCTTTAATTGTGAGTTTTGTTAGTAATACAGTCAATCAGTGATATTTTTAAAAAATATCATGATTTTTTAATACAATAAAACCGCAAATTTTAAAAAAAATCCTTTTTTTAATATTTTGAATTTATCTTTATATGATTTGGATCCAAGCCCAATAACCCATACCAAAACTGTGCTAAAAAATGTACAAAAAGTAGGTGAATACTTGGCTATCACTACGTGAATGGCCCATTTGTGTATGTAGGCTGGACCCAGCTCGGTTTTAGGTTGGATCCAAATTTTCTCCATACAAATTAGCGAATAATCGAGAGCCATCTAAAAATAAAATATTATATATTGCAGAAATATTCAAAATATTACAAATTTACAGCAATGTTTTCAGGCACCCATAAAATATCGCATTATTTTCAAAATACTATATGTTTGAAAATATCATTAAATTAATCTCATGTATGTAAAAAAAAATATTATATATTGCAGAAATTTTCGAAATATTGCCATTTTATACCCATGCTTTCAGAAACACATAAAATATCACAATATTATCAAAATATTATATGTTTGAAAATATCATTAAATTAATCTCATATCTCCTGATAAAGGCAACTTATATATATATATATATAAAGAGAGAGAGAGAGAACTGAAGCATGGTTGAATGCACCCTTATGGGTCGTACACCTGGCCTAGATGTTTCTTTCTAGGGTAATGAGCCAGGTGTCATCACATGGTACACCTTGAGCGTGCCTTTGCACTGGACTGCCCTTCATCTTGTTAGAACTCAAAAGCAGTTGGAGGGCAGCCACGTGCAGAGGCACACTGAAAGTGTGCCATGTGACGACACCTGATCCTGGCTCGGCTGTAATTAGTTGGCGTTGGGGTTGGATGTGGCCAATGCCAACTAATTGGATGTTGCCTAAACAATTTCCATTCAAACTCAAATCGGGGATGGTGAATAGCTCATACCAAATTTGTTTTCTTATATGTAATCGGATTTGGATATCCATCAAATCTGAATATTTGTTGAATTGCAAAAGATCAAATCCATATCTACATCCAATTATAACTGGATATGGTTTTGGCTTACCAAATCCGACTAAACAAAGTAGAATTTGGTCAGATATCAGTTAAAATCAGAATCATTGACATCCTTATTTCTTTTTTTTCTTTAGTCTCAAATCATGTTGGGCACGTTGACAAGCAGTTTGTGCTTGTATTCTCTAAATGCTTACGAAAATACCAGTTTGTAAAAAAATGACTATTTTGAACAAATAAAATAGTAAAATGGTGGTTTTTTCCTTTAATTTTTCCTACAAATTTGAATTTAGGGAATGCTATTTAAGCTATATTTGGGGGTGATTATCGAAACAAACAATTTTTTTGAGGGGTGATTAGCAAAAAAATTTTTGGGGGGTGATTAGCAACTGAAAAGGCACCATTTCATTCACCTTGAACCACAATTTCAAACTAAAAGATGACCCAATTGCATCTGAGGTAAGCCATGACACAAGAGATCTCCCGTCTTCTAACATAGAAATGGGCAAACAAAATTATCAACCAGGGCTTCGTTTGTCTGGCAGGAGTAGTTAGTGCATGTCACTAAGTTCGAATCCCAATGTTATGGTTGTATAACCCCACCTTTTCTCTGGTAGAAAAATATGTCCAACAAAACTCAAAACTACACACACTTCTAGTTTGTTTTACCGGCGCAAATCAATAAGGCGCTTGTAAAACACATTATTTGCGCAAGTGGCAATCGCGCCAGTAAAACACTTTTGCTTAAACCTGTACCTCCTTAATTTAACCCTTGTTACCAATCAATTCCAACATTCATTTAGAGGAATTATAGCAAAAAGAGAAAAAACACGTCAATGTAGAACAATTAGTTCATAAGGACCACCATTATATAACCATTCATCAACGGATGATGCTTCCCATATCGGGTAAAAGTGCAATCCTATAGCCGCAGAAGTAGGAATAATGGCACCAGAAATAATATTATTTCCATAAAGTAGAGAACCGGAAACAGGTTCACGAATACCATCAATATCTACTGGAGGAGCCGCAATGAAGGCAATAATAAATACAGAAGTAGCGGTCAATAGGGTAGGGATCATCAAAACACCGAACCATCCAATGTAAAGACGGTTTTCAGTGCTGGTTATCCAGTTGCAGAAGCGACCCCATAGGCTTGTGCTTTCGCGTCTCTCTAAAATTGCAGTCATGGTAAGATCTTGGTTTATTCAATCATCAGGAGCTCCCAAGCACCACCAACAAGGGGCTCCACTTGTCTGGTAGGAGCAGGTAGTTCACGTCATCTATTGTTGGAATGTTGCAAGTTCAAATCCCAATGGTATCGTTGTATATAGGGGTTAGCCTTTCAAAAAAAAGAAGAAGAACCAATTGCCCTTTATATGCAACGTCGCTACATGGTGGGCACTCTGCAACCTTTCTCACGGCCATTCATTTGGGCATTTCTCAAAATGGGGTGGGGTGTGGTGTTTTTCTCACGGCCATTCAGAGAATGCAGCGCCGCTGCATAAAAAAATGATCTCTTTATTTATTTATGCATATATGGGTTGTAAACAGGTAGGATTAGCCAATAATGAAAATAAAGTAGTGTCTTGATTGACAAGTAAAACAGAGCTTTCTCTTAAAATATGATTTGGATGATAAACTAATGCCTTTAACTAATCAATTTTATATCCTTCATCAAGATTCACTTCACCAACAAACACCATATCGTTTCCTTTTATTTTAATATTCATCATGGGTTTAAGATCAAAGTTGGTGTGGGAAACAAGCAACATAGTAGTCATTGCTTCTCAATCACTTTCTCTTGAACCCTATATTGAATGCTTTGCCTCATTAGAGATGCAGTGGCTTTCGAATGTGGGCCTTGTAAGGCAGGGTGGTCGTGGGCTCCTCCCTGGGTTTGCCTCGCTGGAAGGCGAGTCCATTAAAGGCATGCTTGGGTGCCACAGAAACACATGAAAGAGGCCCACATTTCAACGGGAGCTCCCATAAGAGAAACCGTACCGGGTTCAGACCCAGGTCCAATTGGGCTCACCATAAGAGAAACCATACACGAATCCTATGAGGATTTCATGAACCAGACATGGACCATAGCTGTCAAAATAATATTTTTATATCCTTTTTACAATGAAAATTTGTGGATCTTTATCGGAACTCCGGTCAGGCTTGAGTCTGGTATGAAACTTCACAAGCCATACCCGGTTCCATATATTAAACGGACCATTTAAGTCTGCCCTGAATTCTAATTGGATCTCCTTGTTTATCACCAAGCATTGACCCTATAGAGTTTGGTCTGGGTCGGGTCCAGGTCAAACCTGGTTCATTGCACACCCCTAGTGGTCAGGATGTGTGCAAACCTAACCGGCCCTAGTGCAAGCCATTGCCAATATAACCCCCGAGATTAGGGGTGCAAACGGGACATATTCAGACCGGATCTTATTAGATCTGAATCTGATTCCAAAATATAAACAATAGATCTGGATCTAAAGTAGATTTGACAAGGTAAAGTTGAACCCAAATCCAAAATACTTGCGGTAATACTAGATTCAGGAAAAATAGAACAAAAACAAGCTATTTATATGTAAAAAGTGCAATCAGATTGGATTTTGATTCAGATCAATTCCATATTTGACTTCAAATATTGATCTATCCAACCCAAATCTGAAAATAATCCAATTAAACATATCCGAATTTGACTCATATTTTACTTAAAGGATCCAAATCTCAAAATAACATGTCAAACCCGGATCAAATATCTGATCATATCCAATCCCTTTGCAGCCCTGAATGAGATCCAGCCAACTTTTTCATAGTAGTTCCAGTTATATATTAGGAAACAAGAAATGCTCCCCTCAGGGCTCTAGCTCATTATTTGGGGTTGTCTCTGCCCCAAATGCCCTTGCCAGAGTGAATGGCTTCGAATCTATTGTCACAAATATTGACATTGTCTTGACAATGGCCATGCATTATAAAAAATATGCAACTCTCACAAATTTGAAAATCCCATTATTATTCAATGAAAACATATTTTTACTTTTAGTTTTTATTTTCTTCACAAATATATGTATTTATGTGTACCAAGATTTTTTTTTTTTAGATTTTCTATACAGGATCTGCTCTCACCATAGTGACAAATATCGCAAGATTTTATGATAATATTGCGAGAAATTACTTGAAAGTTAAAACTGGAAATTTTTTGTGATTTTTCTAAATATCGTAATTTTTTTCAGCAAAGCATAAATATCATGAAACACAATATTTATGTTTTAAACGATTATTTATCATGAAAAAATCGTGTGGTTTTTATTTTTTAAATATATTTTATTTATATTTTCTTATAAAAAAATAAAAAATTTTTTATTACCAAGAATTTGCCCAAAATGCAAGATTTTCAAACAAAAATCAAAATCTCGCGTGTTTTTTTGACTGACTAAAAAAAGGCTTTTTTAAACTTTTGTCACTATGCTGCGAACATCCATTCAAATTTGAAATCCCTCTGGCATGGCCTACCAATCCAGCTCTCATTAATTTTCTTTCAAATAAAAAATCCAGCTGTCTCATTCA
This sequence comes from Nuphar pumila, assembly GCF_984573655.1. Lineage (NCBI taxonomy): Eukaryota > Viridiplantae > Streptophyta > Magnoliopsida > Nymphaeales > Nymphaeaceae > Nuphar > Nuphar pumila. The sequence goes on from NC_143252.1 coordinate 32,778,882, forward strand.
ACTCCATTGAATATTAAGAACCCTTTCTATTTTGGATTTCTCATTTATTGCATCTTGGACCATAAAATGGAAATAATGTGTTTATATGATAGTATAGGTGCATGCATATATTGACTGAGGTTGGCGTTTGAAAATGGAATTCAAGGCTTTCCGTAAGGGCTTGTTTGATGTCTTGTTCAAGATTAAACGAACATAACATACTGAAGGTATCTTTTGTCTGTTCTGTACCAACTGGACTAAAGCCATGGTTACGATTGTACAAAAAATTTTGCTCCTTGTTTCCAATGTTTGTTTTACATTGTGTGCCGACAACATGAATAAAAATGGATAATGGGCAGGATAACTTTGTTTTGGATTGTACAGTTCCATTCACCCAACCATATGTGTTTTAATGGATTTTAACTTTGGATATTAATCTCATATTGAATCTAAAAATTTAAAAATATTTAAAATTTAAGTAATTTGAGAAAAAATAAGAATTAATATTTTATTAATATATAAATAATTTAATCGGTGTCATATTGGATTTAATTATGAAAGTTTATTAAAAAGTTTTGGATTTTAGCCTCAAATATGGATCTCAAACTAGATCCAAGTACGAAAGAATGTTTCAATTTTGGGTAATTTAAGAAAAAATAAGAATTCTTATTTTTTATATACAAATATAAAAATCATAAATAAATCATAAAACCCTGAAATATAAAAAAATAAAACAAATAAAAATTTTTAAAACCCTAATCAATGACAATAAAAAAACCTAATCAATAAAAATCAAAGAAAGAACCCTAATCAACGAAAATAAAAGAAAAATCCCTAATTATTTTAAAAAACTAAAAAGATCAATGAAAAAATCAAAGAAAATAATCCTAAACAATGACAAACAAATAAAAACCCTCTAATCAATAAAAATCAAAGGAAAAAATCTTAATCAAAACCTTAATAAAAAATCAAAGAAAAATCAAAGCCCTAATCAAGAAAATCAAAGAAAAATTAAAGTCATAATTAAAAAAAATCAAAGAAAAATTTTTAAGAAAAATAAGGAAGAGAGAGAGCTCACCTTTGGCCTCACCGTTGGCCACTGCACATGAGAGAGAGAGAGAGAAGATCAACATTACCACTCATGAAGATCAACAAAATCTTGAACACTACAAGAAAATTGTTAATTAGCGACGGAAATTAGCGACGGATTTTTTCCGTCGCTAATTAGCGACAGATTAGCTAGAGATAGAATTTGTCGCTAATTCGCGACGGATTAGCGAGGAAACAAATTTTATCGCTAATCTGTCGCTACTTAGCGACGGATTAGCGACTGCATTTTTTGTCGCTACTTTTTATTACAAGAACACCGTTTTAGCGATGGATTTAGAGAGGGAACTATGTCGTCGCTAATCCGTCGCTAATTAGCGACGGCGTAGCGACAGAATATATTCTGTCGCTTTTTTTGTATTTTGTATTTTGATTTAGCGACGGCTTAGCGACGGAATGTTTCCGTCGCTAAGCCGTCGCTAAATGTCGCGTAAATCCCTAATCCCATCCCTCTTTCTCTTTTTCCTGTTTCGCTGTATTGCTCCCGCCCGCCGCCCTCTCCCTCCCGCCGCCCGTCGGCTCTCGCCACCGTCCGGCCGCCGCCGCTTGCCAGCCGCCGCTCCCCGTCCACCGCTCGCCAGCTGCCGCTCCCCGTCAAACTCCCGCCACCGCCCGGCGACACGCAGGTAATCTTCTTCTTCTTCTTCTTCTTCTTCTTCTTCTTCTTCTTCTTCTTCTTCACGCTGTCGTGAGGGTTGGGGGGAGCGAGAGAGAGAGAGAGAGAGAGAGATAGCTTCCTTCACCGTGGATGCAGGTTCTTCAATGAACCAAACCACGTAGACCTTGTGTTGTGTGTGCCTTGTGAGTGTGTGTATCTGTCCATGATTCTTTCAATTTATACGGGTATTTTGATTGTGCATTTTCTTTGGATTGTGTCAACATTATTCATTAAGTATCCGATTCAAGAAGTTTCTAATGTATACATCAAGGGTATCCTTACTTGAAACAGAGTTTTTAGAAGATCAGAGGATGTGTTAATGGCTTGCCAAGCTTAAAGTGACCATATTAAACAAGTACACGAGTTTTTAATATTAGAAATCATTTCCACAGAAAGGATATCATTCACATCTTTTGGGAAAATATAAAAACGTGAAATGCTTGAATTGCTTGCTCACAAGGAGTCCTCCTTTTGGATCTGTAGGAACCTTTATCATGATCCTCCATAGAGAGAATCAGAAATGAGTTTCTTTAGCAACTGAGCTGAATCCTCTATAATCACACAAGTAAAGAAGAAAGGCTTACGTGCTCCTTTCAAAAAAGGATTTTATTTTCGCTAAATTCATGCATTTTTTTTTATTTATAGGGAGAAACCGCAGACCTAACTGCTTTAGCTCTGCCACTGTCCTGGTAAGGTAAATCTCAGTGAGCTTACCTCTTGCCCCTAGAGAGTTGTAACACTTCGACTTGCAAAATGACACTCATGGGATTTGAAGCATTCTAAACACATGTTATTGGAATCATCAAAATCACATTTCTTCCTTAAGATTCCACATGCTTGTGTTAATTTTTTCTTTCTTTTTTCCACTTTGGTGATGATCATGAATGTGTGCATCAAGCATGAAAGAATCAGATTTCTTTTTTTTTTCCTACTTTGGGCGAAAAGTTTTGTAACATTGGTGCAATTTTGAATTATACTGAAAACATGGGAGCAATTTGAAAAATTAGCCTTTAGTTTTTTGATCGAGTTCTCACTACAATTTGATGTTCAAGCTTCAAAAACAAGGTTCGGAGTGCACTTATAATTTTTCTCCCTTTTTTTTAGGGGAAGACGCTAGTTTAAAAAAATATATCATCAATGCTTCTTTTTCACTTTATTTCATCGCATTTCATCATTAGATATATCATCAACAGTTTAGTTGTTTTTTGCATTGCATAAGTGTTTGTGTTTCCCTAATTAGCTTCAATATTCATTTTAACACAGTGTTTGTTGCAGATTTCTCAACGGAACTCGCTTGTGCCCCGCCATCCGTGGTAAGTAAGTGACAAAAACAATGCAAATCGGGTAAATACCCGTGGTGAGTAAGTGATGCAAGCGCATCACATGTTATTTAATATATTGAATGTAACACTTTATTGTTCACACAATCACTTAGTTGTTGATATCTAGGACTGCTTTGTTGGAGTTCGGAGATCATGCTGAGCATGATTTTAATGTATGAGAATAGAAGTGTTCTTATTTTTGGAGTACGGAGTCCATGCTATGCATGGTAGTAGTTAGTGGGATATTGAAGTGTGTTTGCTGCAGGTACATGTTTGACATTTGTTTGATATGAATTATTTCGATGTATTGCAATGTTTGATGTGATTGTATCCATGCTTACATGTTGTTACTTTCAATTTGATTATGTCTTCCATGTGAAATTGTATACTAAAAGCATGCTTCAAATGAATGTATTGTGTCATGAATAGTTTGCACATGAAAATATTAAGTTATCAATGCATGCATCATAATTCTTGTGATTGTATAACATCATATATTGCATGATAAATTTGATATTTTGTTCATCATAGCATTCTGATGGTTCTCTTTTAACTGGTTAGGATACTATTCGTAACATCATACGACAGAATGACTGCAAACCGTGAATGGATGTACCGTAGGTTAGTGGACAATGAGTTATCGCATGAATATATGGATGGTGTCGATAGTTTTATTGAATTTGCAACGGCAAGTGTCAGTACGGTAGATCCCACAGGTCGGATTAGGTGTCCCTGCAAGATTTGTAAGAATAATTGATTTGTAGAACCTCATGGCGTTAGACATCACCTATACAGGAAGGGGTTTGTGAGTGATTATCAGAACTGGACGTTTCATGGAGAAGAATTTAGAAACGATTTTGATGCACGGGTGAATATGGTGCACGATAATTCATATATGAATTTGATATTTGATGCTGCAGGAACAGAACTGGGTTCTGCTATGAGTTCTAGTGATGTAAGAACTGTCGTAGATGAAGAATCACCAAACGATGCAGCTAGTAGATTTTATGATTTACTTAGAGATGCTGATGAGCCACTTTGAAACGGTTGTGAGAGTCACACTATCTTGTCTGCAGTTCTTCAACTAATGAATTTGAAGTCCGAGTATAATTTGAGTCAATCATGTTTTGACCGTTTGTGCATGATTGTGAAGAGTATGTTGCCTAAAGATGAGAAATTGCCACAAAATTTCTATCGTGCGAAAGTTATGGTCAACGCTCTAGGTATGGGTTACAAAAGGATTGATGCTTGTCCAAATCACTGCATGTTGTATTTCAAGGAGCAGGAAAACGACATATCATGCCCGTCATGTGGGCATCCTCGGTTCAAGCCAAAGACAAGAGGCAATGGTAGCACGAGATCAAAGGAAGTTTCATACAAGTCGCTCTGCTACTTTCCTATCACTCCTAGATTGCAGCGATTGTATATGTCTTCAAGGACAGGTAAACACATGAGATGGCATGCAAATAAAGTTCAACACGATGAAAACAAGATCACGCATCCTGTTGACGCTGAAACTTGGAAGCACTTTGATCGTACTCATCAGAACTTCGCAATGGAAGTGCGAAATGTTAGACTCGGTCTATGTACAGATGGATTTAATCCATTTGGGGGTAGATCAACTTCATACTCATGCTGGCCAGTATTTGTAACTCCATACAACCTTCCACCAAGCTTGTGTATGAAACGTCCAAATCTTTTCTTGTCTCTGTTGATCCCTGGTCCGACCTCACCTGGCCAAAATCTTGATGTATATCTAAGGCCATTGATTGATGAATTAAAAGTACTGTGGGATGACGGTGTTACCACGTATGATGCCCACAAAAAACAAAATTTCAACATGAAGGCCGCTGTTCTATGGACAATCAGTGACTTCCCTGCATATGGTATGTTATCTGGTTGGAGCACACATGGGAGGTTGGCTTGTCCGTACTGCATGGAGGATTCCAAAGCTTTTAGATTGAGGCATGGACGAGGAAGAATTCTCAAGCTAGTGAGCAAAATCTTATACTACAAACCTCTATTTAAATGCATTGTAATACTTGATGTGAGTTGTATTACAATACTTGGTGTGAATGATTAAAAATTTTATTTGAATGTATTGTAATACTTGATACGAATGATTCAAATGCATTGTAATACTTGATGTGAATGATTTCAATTATCTGAATGTATTATAATTTATGCAATTAACGAATGATTTGAATTAGTGCAATACTTGATGTCAATGATTTGAATTATTTGAATGCATTGCAATGCTTGATGTGAATGACTCGAATGCATTGTAATACTTGATGTGAATGATTTCAATTATCTGAATGTATTATAATTTATGTAATTAACGAATTATTTGAATTAGTGCAATACTTGATGTCAATGATTTGAATTATTTGAATGCATTGCAATGCTTGATGTGAATGACTTGAATGCATTGTAATACTTGATGTGAATTATTTGAATGTATTGTATGACATATGTTATTTGTTAGAATATGGTTCGTGGAGGTTATAGTGGTCGCTCATCCAGTAGTAGCCAGGCTCAACCTTCATCTTCACGGGCTCCTATGATAGGTATATCATATAACTAATTAGATGCTTGATTAGTTCAAATGCACATTCTGAGAATTTCTAATGTATTTTTTTACAGATGATGTTGCGCCTGTACACGACCCACCTACACCAGTTGATCACACAAGTCAACAGCCAACACAGGAAATAGGGTCTTCTCAGGCTGACACAAGAAGACTCATTCGAATAGTGTATATCGATAATCGACCGTAAGTATTTTGTTTTCAATTATTGCATATCTTTTAAATATTTTATATTGATATTTACTGTGTAACAATTCATGTGCAGCACGAGGTTTGAGCCACAAGAAGTAGTACGGGAGATTAGGAATTTACTTCTTCAACATCTATCAGGACCAGTTGCTCAATGGAAAGAGTACCCAAAGGAGGTGTTAGACAGATTGTGGTCCTCATTCATGGTATACAGTTGTTCCTCATAGTTAATGTGTTTCATATTTAATTTATTTAAGCAATGTCTACTAACTTTCTGAAAATATTTGTAGGCTTCGAATCGCTTTGCAACTACGGTGGAAGAAAATGATGCAAGGAAGGTGTGGCAGAAGGTGGCTGCCAATCGATTTGCAGACATGCTGCACACTATAAAGACTGCAGCAAAAAAAGCATCTGGCGTAGTAGATGATCCATTACTGTGGAAGGGCCATGGTCCTATTACTATCAGGAGAGATTACTGGGATGAAATGTGTGATAAGTGGGCGGGAGATGCATTTAAAAATCGCTCTGCGAAGGCTTCACAAAATCGATCGAATATGCCCGAAGCCCATCTACACACAGGTGGATCTAAGACATTTGGGAGCCACCTAAAGAAAATGGTAACTCATCAATATATAATATTAATTTTATAAGTATTATTACAAACTTGTGTACTAAATCTTTTGTCATTTAACTTCGCTGGAAGCAGAAAAAGGAGGCAGTGTAACATATAAGGATGTGTTTGTAGAAACACATAAACGGAAGACCACGGGAGTCTTCGTATCAGAGAAGGCGAGAATGACAACGGTATGTATTAATTCTATGAATAATCATTGCAATATATATGCAAGTTATCATAATGTTATCATTAATTATTAATGAATACTTTAAACATTATTTTGTAGGAGGCATATGAGCAACAGATGGTAGAGCGATATGGCGAAGACGCTACTCAGCATCCATTATTTGATCCTACAGCATGGGTGACTACAGCAGGTGAACCCAAAAAAGGTCGCGTGTTCGGGTTTGAGAGTAATATGAACATTTCACCAGTTATTGGTTCTTCCAGTTACGGCTCACCGACTTCTTGCGCCGACATAAGCTCCAAGCAGCCGACTATTCTTTCCGGTGATGATGTACGCGAGATCATTAATGAATCACTGAATAACTACTTCCAATACACCGTCGCCCCCTTTCTCCGAAATGAGATCAAGGTCGTTGTTCAGGATAGGGGATCTTCGATTCCAGGTCCCTCTCAGGTATAATCACATATATAGTTTTTTTTACTGTCTTAAAGCACATCTGAGCATGGTAGAATCACATATAGAGTTTTTCTAGATGCCTTAGAACACATATGAACATGCTATAATCACATATTCAATTTTTTTACTGCCTTAGCACACATATGAGCATGATAGAATCACATATAAAGTTGCTTTGCCTGCCTTAGAGCACATATGAGCATGCTATATTCACATATTCAATTTTTTTACTGCCTTAGCACACATACGAGCATGATCGAATCACATATATAGTTTTTTTCCTGCCTTAAAGCACATCTGAGCATGGTAGAATCACATATAGAGTTTTTTTATATGCCTTAGAATAATATGAACATGCTATAATCACATATTCAATTTTTTGACTGCCTTAGCACACATATGAGCATGATAGAATCATATATATATATATATATATATATATATATATATATATATATATATATATATATATATAAAACTTTTTGTCTGCCTTAGAGCACATATGAGCATGATAGAATCACATATAAAGTTTTTTTGATTGCATTAGAACACATATGAGCATGCTATAATCACATATTCAGTTTTTTGACTGCCTAAGAACACATATGAGCATATTATAATCACATATTCAGTTTTTTGACTGCCTTAGCACAATATGAGCATGCTATAATAACATATAGAGTTTTTTAACTGCCTTAGAACACATATGAACATGTTATATATCATTTATGATAGAATCACATATAAAATTTTTGGCTTTGCCTGCCTTAGAGCACATATGAGCATGCTATATTCACATATTTAATTTTTTTACTGCTTTAGCACACATACGAGCATGATCGAATCACATATATAGTTTTTTGCCTGCCTTAAAGCACATCTGAGCATGGTAGAATCACATATAGAGTTTTTTTAGATGCCTTAGAACACATATGAACATGCTATAATCACATGTTCAATTTTTTGACTGCCTTAGCACACATATGAGCATGATAGAATCACATATAGAGTTTTTTTATTGCCTTAGATCACACATAAGCACATGATAGAATCACATATAGTGTGTAATTTATTTCATTATATTTTGTTTATCAATACTGACTGTTTTTTTCTTGTGTAGGCTGCTAGCGATAATTAGGGTAGTGGAGCTGAAGGGACAGATAAAGACAATGAACAAGAAGACGCACAAAATCTTGGCGATGATTAGAGGACTGTGTTGAAGAAGTTCTATTTTTTTTATTTTTCCTAAATGTAATTATTGAATTGTAAATAATTAAACTTCTTAATTTTAAGGTGGAACGATTAATTATTGTAGATACTTGTTATATGAATTTTTGTGTGGTTTGTTTTTTATTTACAGGAAATATAAATTGTACAGGAAATAGAAATTGTACAGTTCTCGGTAATTAATTTTTAAATAAAATTTTTTTGATTTTTTTTCGTGTTTGCGACGGATTAGCGACATATGATTCCGTCGCTATTCATATTAATCTAGCGACGGCATAGCGACAGAACCATCCGTCGCTATTCATATTAATCTAGCGACGGCATAGCGACGGAATTAAATCTGTCGCCAAGCCGTGGTCGCCGTTTAGTACCGGCGGATTGGCGACGGAATATAGCGCTCGTTATTCCGTCGCAATTAGCGACGGACCTGGCGACGGAATAATTTCGTCGCCAGTTAGCATCGAAATATTCGCGACGTAAGCATACTGTCGCCTCGTTGTTGCTAATCCGTCGCTAACCATGTTAGCGACGGATTAGCGACGGAATGTGGTCGTCGCTAATCTACTGCTTTGTTGTAGTGGAACCCATAAACCGAACAATATAGAGAACAAAACAAAAAATAGCTAAAGAAAAAGAAACTACAGACAAATAACAACCAACAACAAAGCCAAGCTCAGCCAGGATCCGTTGGATTAGAAGAAACCACCGATGAGTGAACGTTGTTAAGAGGGAATGAGAGGTCTCTAAGATGCATACGTAGAAACGCATATACATCAACTAAGATTTTATGGACAAGATTATTAAGGACGACCGGAATTTGACGAAAAGTAGCATCATTGCATGCCATCCAAACAAACCACCAAGTAGTAAGCAACCACGTCTTCCAGATTAGTCTCAACCGCTTGCAACGTCTAATTCCAATAGGGCTCAGGAGCAGATCGGGCGCAAAAGATTTCTCTTTGATAATTACATCTGAAGATCTTCATGTCTTATTAAATAGGGCCACAAAGATTGGGCCGGAGCAAGAATAAATGAGAAGTAGTTTCTTCAGTAGCTTGACAAAGCACACATCAGCTAGGAAACTGAAAGCCCAACTTTTTTAAATAACTGTGAGTCTAAATCCTATCATGCAAAATTAATCAACCCAAGACCCAAGATCTTGGGGAAGGGCCCTTAGCCCATAACACACACTCAGGGAAACAATCTGCCCCCAGGATGAGCAACGATCTATACACTTTGTGGGTGAGGAACGCACCATTTGACGTAATCGCCCATTGCAACCATTGATCGTAATTTTCTGCATCTCCAATTTGATCTCTGAATAACGATAAGGCTCATAGCCACATGCTTCGCAAGTGCGAGATCGCCAACCCCCGGGTTTCATGACGAAAAAAGAGATAAATCAGGAACACCATATTTAGCATGAAGCAAACTAGCGCATGGAGAATCTGGATGATGGGCCATCCAACATTGCTTGGCCACAAGAGCAATACTCATCTGTCTTGGAGCAAAAACACCTAAGCTAGCCATACGCCTAGGTAACACCACTGTTCGCCAACCAACCAAATGGCGCTTACTCTGGAGTTGACACCCAGACCAAAGAAAATCCGCCATTAAACAACAAATCTGTTTCTCCAAACCCACAAATATCACGAACATTGACATGAGGAATTCAAGAATAGAAGAAAGAACATGTCTGGTTAAAGTCAGACAGCCAGCGATGAAGAAATAAGACGTCTGCCACGCAAAAAGCTTATTTTTTACTTTTTGAATAGTTGGAGCCCAAGCAGTGGAAGAGAGGCACTTCACTTGTAATGGCATACCCAAATACGTCATTGGCAACTCAGAGATAGCGCAATTAAAAATCCGTTGACCTACTGCAAGCATAGAAGACTCAACATTGAACATAGTAAGAGAGCATTTGCTATCATTTAGGGAAAGCCCAGAAAGAAACAGAAAAAAATGGAGAATAAGTTTGAATCTAAGCATTTGCTGCACGTTTGCTCGCTCAAAAATAATCATATCATCAGCATAAATAAGGATATGGTCCGAGAAACCCGGAACATTTAAAGGATCAATCAGGCGCTTCTTCGCAGCACGCTTGAGCAACACCACGAGACCCTCAGCAATGGCATTAAATAGCAAAGATGAGAGAGGTCAACCTTGTTGTAATCCATGCCCCAACTTGATTTGGCCACTTCTAATGTTGTTAATCTTAATCATGGCCTGAGCATTAGAGATCAATTCCCTCACCCACCCAAAAAAATGACGACCAATGCCAAAATTGGATAACATTTGAAATAAGAAGGGCCAATGCACATAATCAAAGGCTTTATGAAAATCTAATTTAAGAGAAAAGTAGGGCTGACCACTAAGATGTAAGGAGTGAATTACTTCAGAAGCCAAGATGAATGAATGGTGAATCCTCTTATTGTGGATAAAAGAGAACTGAGAGTTTGAAAATATTTGGTTAGTCACGACCTTCAACCTATTAGCCAACACCTTGGCAATCATCTGATAAAGGACACTCATAACAGAAATTGGGCGAAACCTAAAGATATCAGTGACATCATCATCTTTCGGAATTAAATAAATAATTGCCAAGTGGGTTTGAATAGGCAATCTGAAGTTGCGATAGAACTCATCAAATATGTTAATAACGTCAGGCTTCACACAAGACCAAAAAATTCTGAAGAAATCCACATGAAACCCATCAGAACCTAGAGCCCACCCCGACAAACCTTTGATGGCCCTAAAAATCTCATCTTCAAAGAACTTCATTTGCATAATTCTGGCTTGATCTTACTGAATCGAACCAACAGAAACAAGACCAATGACACCCTCTGCAGTGAGTGAAACAGAATATAAATCTTTAAAATACTGAGTGACAGCTGAAATAACATGTTGATTACAGTACGAAACACTCTCAATGGTGATTGATGAGACGACATTCTTCCTATGACGATGAGAAGCATATGACTGAACAAATTTAGTGTTGTCGTCTTCAATTGCAAGCCATTTCACCCTTGCCCGATGCTTCCATCTAATTTCCTCCTTGACCCGACAGATCTTCAAAAGTGTTGATAACTTAATAGATCTGGCCTGCAAACTCTGCAGGTGAAAATCAGATAGAGACTCCAGGGAAGACATAGTTTGATACAACGCTGAAATCTCTTGCTCCCAAGCAGTCATTTGCTAAAATTTAACCACAACTCGATTATGAAGTCAAGCTTTGATATCCTTAGTGAGACGAGACAACTTCTCATGACACCGAATAGTTGTTCACTGCTCATTGGAGGGCTTGTTCTAAGAGTATGAAGTAATCATGTGAAAGTCTGGCTCCTGGAGCCACCATTGTTCAAACACAAAACTCCTGGCGGATTTAAAATCATCCTCCGAAAGAGTGATTAATTGACCATGATCCGAGATAGAAGGAGCTAACAAGAACACTTGACATCAAGAATGAGGTCCAGCAGATTTGGAGTGACAAAAACCTTGTCAAGAACTCTGCAACATGGGTGAATCCGCCTATTAAACCAAGAGAAACGCTCTCCGATAAAAGAGATAGGGTAAAGGTGGTGTTGATGAACAAATTCTTGAAAACCTTGCATAGATGGATTGGGAAGAATGAGGTTATTAGAATCCTGAATAGACAAAATGCAATTAAAGTCTCCCATTAGAAAATGGTACTCCCCGTTTAAGACGATGATCATATTTAAGTCGTTCCAGAAAGCATGCCTCATGACGGCGTGATTATAGTCATACACAACAGTGACCACAACTCTTCTACCACTGTCTTGCAAAGTGAAGGCAACAGACAATGAAAAAAGACACATGTCTAGCTGAGAAATATTTAAAGACTGCTTCCCCAAAATAAGGATACCACCAGCATGGCTGACCGCAGGCTTAAAAAAATAGTCAGTACCCCTCCATATACCAGAGGCAATAGAACGAGAAATGTCATCCATCTTAGTTTCACAAATAGCAATTAGGTCAGGCTTTCCCTGTCTAACCCAATTAGCCAAAAACAAACGCTTGGTGGGGCAATTCAAGCCCCTGATATTCCAACAAACAGACTTTCTGATACACAATCATGAAAAATATAAGGAGTGTGTGGCCTTGCCGACCTTCGTGGAGACCTGCCATCGAAAACTGTAATACTGAGTGGAGTGCTCCTCCTACTTCTACTACCACTGCTAACGTATCAGTGTCGAATAACCCCCGCATGCTCAGTAGCCCTCGAAGAAATGGAAGAATCATCCCTCAGACCGGAGACAACACCAAGTGAAGGACCTAGGGATCCACATAGGATAGTAAATACTGCCGAAATGGTAGAAACCATATCGAGAGTTATATGAGACAGTTGCGATGAGGAGAGAGAAATATCAAGCATCCGGGTTGCCTCTTCAACCTCAACACCCAAAGGCGACAAAGGGGGCACTACTGAGGAAGAGGTGGAGCGGAAGTGGGAGCCACACTTAGGATAGTCACACACCCCCAAGAACTACACACAGAATTAATGACGACAGGGGCAGTAATAGTGGCCTCAGTGACGACCATTGAGAAAGAAAAATGAATTAATAGGTCAATAATCATGCATTTGTGAGCCTCAGTGGAACGAGCATTAAACACCATAATGTGAACTGGCATATAATCAAAATGCCTGATTGAAAAAATAATGAAGGATGAGGGCAAAATTGACTTTTTTCTACCTTTTGCATGACTGTCCAACCGAGCCGCCAATCCACCTCGGGAAGGGGCGCTAGTTGTGTAAAGCGCAGTCACTGACAGAGAAACTGTGATGGGCATGAGCGTGGGGAATAATGATGGACTGATCACCAGTAGGATAATAGTCAAAATTAGCTGCAATAGATTTCTCGGAGCCCCCGAGTAGCACGTTCGACGGCTGTTGAAAGCGAGATACGAGAGGTCGAACAGACGTGCTGGGTTTGCCAACGTACGTCGGAGATGGTGATGATATAGTCGAAACCGGAGTCAAAAAGGATTTTTTGGTGAACTGTTTGGGCAGAGCATGTGATAGCCAGACCGAGACCCAGATAATTCCAATCTTGATGGCATGAAAAGAAATCTTTGGCTCCTGAAGATCTCCAATCTGCACCCATGGCGAAAAAGAAGTACGCTGCGGAGGCCGCTTAGAACTCTGACGGGCGAAGTGGCTCTCTAACACAGAAGAATTGAGGGAGTCAAGAGGCTTTCCGGTAGAATGGTATTGAGGAACATTTGTTCGCCTTCGCTTCCAAAAAGGATGACGACGAGCAAGGAAAGAGGAACCACACCTATGACAGTCAAAGCGTTTCTGAAAATTTAGAGAAAAACATGTTGTGCACCACCAATCTCCCAATCTAGCACGACGCAACTGAGATCTTGTGCGAAGAGCGCAGAAAGAGCATTGCAATGGAGATGGGACATGCTGCCAGCCTCGATCAGTGACCCAACGCAGAAGCTCTTGAAAAAAGAAAGGCAGGTCAAGCAGAGCCATGACTGAATAGGGTTCGAGAGGCTCCCTCCTAACGGCGCGGATAAATTTTTTGACGTCTGAGATATGATGAGAGCCTGCATCCAGTCATGAACGAAAGACCTTCAAGAGATTAAAAAATAATTGATGCTTAAGTCTGAACGACAGGTGAACATCGAAACCCCATCATCGGAGGGCGAATGTTGCACCCTAGTCATTAAGAACATCCTGAATGATATGGAGGGTCCGCTGATTTGCTCTCAAAGAGCGATCGGAAGCAAGACCCCAGAAAACATGCGATGAGCTATTCATGAGGAAGAAAGGTGAGAGAGAGAGCACCTGGCTGACGAAGGTGCGGTGGATGGCTGCACTCGGAGGTCGACCTAGGGATGGAGCACAGCGAGTGAGCGAGGGCGATGCAACCCCCAAATCTCCAAAGGATCGAGGATCCGCAGTCGAATGCCCTCTTTAGCAGACATGAAACCCCCAAAACTCGAAAGAACTTGTTGCCTAAGGGGCGGTGGAGCGTAGCTGCAGAGGAGGTCGAGAGAGAGAGAGAGAGAGAGAGAGACCTACATTTTCGGGTTCGCTTTGTGGACCATAACAAATGAACACTGCAAGCGTTAGCTCTGTAATTCGCTACTCTGATACCTTTCCAGGGCAGCCGTTTCTCGTGACCTTGAAAAACATGCAGTGGTTAGGGGAGGTCACCCTATAATTGACAACTTCCGCGTCCTAAGATTTATTTCTAACCTATTGCTTACAAACCAAAATGAGAGAGAGAGAGAGAGAGAGAGTCAGGCAGACCCCTCTTTTTTTCCTGTTTAAAGAGTGTTCCCCATTCCTGTTTTTTTCATAACAGGAGGGGTGGAACGGTGAAATACCGCTCCTTGGACGTGGCGCGTTCACTGCATTCAATGATTGTTTCATACATCATCCCAACCGGCCACGCCGTTCAATTTCGTGTAGGGGACTGCATCAAACAAGCCCTAAGTACAACCGGCAGAACCAACTACGTCTATGGTGGTTTCTCCTAGTAAAACTAAAAAAAATTAAGCAAACTGATTGTGGTTGGTGGGACAAACACGAGCTGTTTTTTGTTTTTAAAGGCAAGTTGGGTTTAGGCAGACCCCTACCAGATATCTCTTATGCCCCTTTTGGCCGAGGGATTCGAACCTGGGCCTTCAGGCATGGGATACCACCTCGGTGACAAACACGAGCTCTTACTGGCATCATGAAGACCAAGTTAGGCTTCCAGCCAGTGTCGGGGGTAGTTGATCATGGCAAGATCTCAGATTTGACAAGTACCGTTTATGGTATTTTTCACATTTCACCCATTTCATAAGTTTCTGCCATCTCAAAATGCATGTAGATTATCATACCATATAGGGCCAGGGTATGGTGATAAACAAGAAGCTCTGATTCTGATCTGGGTCGGAACTCAAGGGTCCCATTAATATATGAAGTCGGGTATGGTTTGAAAATTTTTATACCAGACTCGGGCCGGACCTGAGTTTCGACTAAGATATGCAATTTTTAATGTAAAACAAAAAACTCTTTATTTTATCAGGTATAGTCCGTGTCTGGTTTATGGAATCCTTATAGGATCTGGGGATGGTTTCTCTTATAATGAACCCGATTGACCTGAGTCCGAACCCGGCACCATCATCTCAAATCAGGTATGGGTTTGTTTTTGCCTGAGTCCGAACCAAACCAGTTCGATTGACACCTTACGTAGATGACATGACTTTCAAGGTATAAATTATGGAAAGATAAAATGTATAACTGATTTTATACTAATATTTTTTATGGGTTTTCCTTCATCATAAAAAAAAAGAACACCGTCAGGGAATTTACTTCACAAAAATGACAAAAAAAAAACTTTTTTTAGATAACCGAGGAACAACAACTCATTAAGGTTGCGTTTGAGATCCAAGCTGGTAGGGATGTCAATGGTGGGATTCGGGTGAGATCTAGGCATTACCGAATCCGACTTAATCGGATTTGAAGTGGGATGGAAAAAGATAAAACCAAATCTGGATCCGACTAGTCTAAATTCTAAAACCTGATATTTACACTTAATCGGATTGAAATCTTAATCAGATTCAGATTTGGATTTCAATGCAAAATTAATACTGAATCCTAATCCAATTTTAATCGAATTCAGATTTTGCCAACAAATCTGACTAATTGGATTCGTATGTATATCGGGTTGCATCCGACCCTTTGACATCCCTACTAGATAGCATCTCAGATCTTAACTTCGGATGTGGCCTGGGCCCTGGATCAAGATCTGAGGTACTCAAACACTGTTTTTGCAATTTTTTATTTTGTTTGGATGACAAGGAAACACCGTAGGGTCAGGGTTTGGTGAACCTGAAGGGTCCCATATATATATATATATATATATATATATAGTGTGTGTGTGTGTGTGTGTGTGTGTGTGTGTGTGTTGCCAGGTATAGTTTGTAAAATTTTATACCAGACCCGGGCTCAACCCGAGTTCCAATTAAGATTCACATTATTTTAATGTAAAAATGTTAAAAAAACTTATTTTACAGGATATGGTTCGGGTCTGGTTCATGTAATCTTTATAGGATCCGCGTATAGTTTCTCTTATGGTGGCCGGGTCTGATTTAGACTCGGATCTGAACCGAGTACCATCATCTCAAATCAGGTTTGGGTCTGGTTCCACCTGAGTTCAAACCAAACCCGACCTGTTGGTACCCCAACCTACTAGGCAGCATGCCCAACTTCTACCTCGCAGCAAGGGATGCAGACACTATGGTTTTAAACTAGTGACGTCTCTTCAGTTTGGTGACATTCATGAGCTGTTGTACCAGATTAGTTAAATCCTCATAGACACTATCAATAGGGAAACAACTTTCCAAGCCTCAATATTTCTCATGAGAATTTTTAAATTTTTTATTTTATTTTTTATTAGATATCAACAAAACTAAATAAATTTGAAAATATAAAATATATTTAAAATAAAATAAGTGCTTTATGGGTTTTAATTAATAAATGTTGTTTATCATGTTAAAATCATGATATTTTTTCAAACAATTGATATTTTTCACGTTATCTTGGTGGCAATTTGACATGATATTAAAAGATCTATATGTTCAGCACTATGATGCTAATTAATTAAAATGCGAAGATAAAGAATTTATAGACACATTGTGTCTATAAATGAATTTTATGAAAGTTGGGTTATATAAAAACGCACACACAAATATATACATGCAATAAAACTAGAGGTATGATATAATTATATAGAAAATGGGGATTATCTTGCCACCTTTTTTGTTTGGTCACAGTTAGGACTCTACAAAAATCATAGTTTTAAGTGTTTTATGCTAGATCTGGACTCTTTTTTTTGTGAAGGAAGCTAAATCCAAACTATTAGATGTGTTTATCATTGTTTACTCGATAGAAAACATGTTTTTCATTTAAGCAGCTTTACGCTCATAAGCGTATTTTAAAGAGAGAGAAAAATTAATGGTTGATATTGTACTAAAAAATGATGATAAAATATTTACTCTTACATCAAACCAATATAAAACAAAGCTTGTTTCTTAATCATTAAGCAATGATAAAACACATCTAATAGTTCAGATCTAGCATAAAATACCTAAAACTATAATTTTTGAAGGGTCCTAACGGTGACCTAACTAAAACGTGGCTAGGATAATCCCCTTTTTGAAATAATAATGTGTTGAAGGACAGACTAAAAAAAACAAAGAGGGAATTATTTTGTTCCATGGTTACAAGTTAATATATGACAACTTATTGTTTGCCACTCATATCTTATATTGGCTGTATACATAGTGACAAACATGTTTTTTGGCAAAATCTCTTTCTTCAAAAAACTCGTGAGAAATTGAAAAAATTTCATAAATCTTTTGTTTTTTTGGCAAAATCTCGGCAATAAAAAATATAAAAATATTTTTATAAGAAATAAAAAGTATTTAAAAATAAAAATACATTATTTTTCATGATAAATATCCATTTAAAACATAAATATCACTTTTAAATCATGGTATTTATGTTTTTTCATAAATCTCATGATATTTTGAAAATCTTGCGAGAAGTCATCATTTTAAACTTTCAAGCAATTTCTCACAATATTATCGCGAGATTTTCGTAAATCTCACGATATCTGTCACTATGGCTATATATCGCCTATATATCATGAATTTACCGAGAACCTAGCTACTACTAAAATATACAGAAATTTTAGTAAATTTGAGGCACTAAATCAAACTAACAGCAACCATCTGTTAATTTTAAATTAAAAAAAAATGTAAACGAAGAATGTGTATATATAAACAATGAGCACTTGGATGAAAAAAAAATTGCAAAAATATGCTAGCAATTTTTACTGCAGCAAATGTTCAAGCTTCGTTGAATGGTGTTGAAATGTGACAGTGGGATTGCTAACTCCATCCTCGACACAGTGTTTTAGACTTTTAGCAACATCATTACTCCCAAGTCCTAAATAATAGAGGGTGTTGAGGAAACTGCAACACACTACTTCCAAACTTAAGAGGTGTTGGGGAAAACCACAATTGCATCTTCAATTCAAGGCTCCTCAGCATAAACAATAGTCATGGATTTGCTTGGCTAGGCTGAGCCAGCACGACCAGGTCTTCATGCCGGGTGCGGTTTCTTCGGGTTATAAATTCAATAAGAAAAAGTGCATCTTCAAGCTAGGGCTATAAATGGTTTGTGTTTGTGTTGGTTACTGGTCAAAATGCTGACCTGATTATTATTCGGGCCAACCTGCACTTGACTTGAGTAGTATATGGGTTGAGTTTGGGTTATGATTTTTGTGGGATATCTGACTTGACCTGGCTTTACCCAAGTGTGTTTTATGTATGCCTTAGCAAAAGTAAGCTCCTTAAATTATATGGATCTGGGTTTAAGATTTCATTTTCTGAATTCGATGATTAGTTATGAGTTTGGGTACACTTTGATGGGTCAGCTACCTGATACATTGACAGCCGTACTTCACATTTTGAGTTTGTGGTTTTTGAGGTAGAAGCCAAGCCACACAGCTTTTCTTCATTTATCTTGTAGATTTAAACATCTTAACTAAGGTATCATATGGTATATATTCTGGTTAGGGATGGCAGTGGACAGGGGTGGGGGACAAGGTCTCCACCCCCTCCCTATCTCAAAATCCTGCCCTCCATCTCCGCCTTCATCCTTGCACGGGTTTTGATTTTAACCTCCATCCTCGCCTCCATTCCTGTTTTATGTCCTCCATCCTCGGTACAAATGGGGTGAGGTGGGTTGGGGGCCCGTTTTTCCTTGGTCCACTGCCATCCCTAAATAAGGATTGGGGATGGGGAGGGGCAGGGCAAGGCGGGGATCGGGAGGAGGACAGGCCAGGGTGGGGAGAAAGCATAAATTCATCCCCACCTCCATCCCCTCACAGGTTTTGATTTTAACCTCAATCCCTGTTTCATGTTCTCCATCCCAGGTCCAAAAGGAGGGAGGTGGGGCGGGGCTCCATTTTTCCCCCAGTCCACTACCATCCCTAATTCTAATGTTTTGATTGGAATTGATGGTTAAGCATTACCTTAGCATCCTTATAGAAGTTGTGAGTCTTTTGTTAAGGTAACTTCAAAAAGGGATACTTAGCATACTCCTTGTGGCAATTCACAAAGTCATGTATAATTGACTCCTTAGAAAGACTAAGACTCATCAATGTTGCACGTAAGGTACTTAAGGCACTGATTATTTGCTAAATTGACTTAACAAATCCACTAATCATGCTATTTTTTTCAGAATTCTAAAAAAAAAAAAAGGGTTTTAAAGCTAGGATGCACATTTATTCATGAAAATGTTTAACAAATTAAGGGAGAAAAGGAAAAGAAAAATATCGGTTCTGTAAGAATTGAACAAACTAGGCTGAATATGTGACCATAATCCTCTCTAGTGAAATCCTCCCTGGTCCAAGATTGATCATGTTGAAGAAAGGTTTCAATTTATTCAAATAAACTAATTGAACACCTATTGATTCTAACAACTGATTGCAGAGTTGATCATTGGGACTTTTCAATTCATACAAGAATAGGTCTCAGATCCCCGACACTTACTACTAGATTTAGATTTTGTTGAAGTTTTCTTATCTGATCATATGGATGTGGTTTTTTAGATGCTTGATTTTATAGGAATTGGCCCTTATGAGTAGCTTTTTATACGTTTTAAAAAATCAATGGCCCAAAATTTTCTTAAATATTCAAGCATTGTATGCTTTTCATTAGAAAAACAAAATGTAAGTATTGATTCAAAGTTAATTGGCCACCCTCCAAGCCATTCCTAGTTATCGCTTGCTTAACTGATCAACATCTGGTCAACTAAGTTAAATCGACTGAGCTTATACCATGTTTGACTGGACTCATGGCCCAACCTATTGGAGTGCCCACAAGGGTTCTGCTCATCTGGTAAGAGCGGCTTGTAAATGTCACAAAATTGACTGGGACGTCATGAGTTTGAAACCCCTGGGGATCATCCATTGACACCAGGTCAAAGTTGTGTGCACTCCCTGGTGGGCAGGGGGGACCTCAAGAGTTATACCAACCAAAGGCCAGCGCACAGATGATTGGGATTTTTCCCTGTCTTAGCAAAAGGAAAAAGGTCTATTGAAGTTGACACGGCCAAAGCTGATCATGAACTCCCATGACCGCTGAACCCTAGCCTAGATTGATATTTTGGCAATGATATAATAGAAACCTTAGGATGGTGACATACTCATGTACAGATCAAATCTATATCCATATAGATCTCAAGATATGGATCTATATCCAAAGTTAACTAGGGATACAAATGGGTTGGATATAGTGAGACCTCTGATCCAAAATTTGATGCATTAATCTATATCCATATAGATCTCAAGATAGAATCCAGGTCTGTTTTCATATCAAATCTGAAAAATAAGCGTCAGTACAGATCAAATCCAAGTTTGTGTGAGGTGTGGGAGTTTGATAGATTAATTTTTATCATTTTCCAAGGAAAATCTCAATAAATTGTGCACTATAATTATGACATAGACATACAAATACAAATAAAAACACAAAAAGTCTTTGTCACACAAATACTACGTTACAATCGCAATATTTTTGGAATTCTATGGGCTCCTAAAAGTATCACAATATTTTCAAAATACCACAACCTAATTTTATAATTCTATAAGTTATGATAATACCATATAAAGTTTGGATCTGAATTCAAATCCACTTCATAGGATTTGGGCTCACTGGACAAAATTAAGACTTGGATCCACGATCCCAACCATGGCTGATAAGTTTGTGTCGCTTTGTAAACATCACAATAATATAACAATATTTTCCAAAATTTCACCAGTTTCGGTTAATAAGGTTAATGTTGTTGCCCTCATGGGCTCTGTGACAAATATTGTGAGATTTATAAAAAATCTCATTGATATATCGCTAGAAATTGCCTGAAAGTTTAAAACTGCAATTTCCCTTGAAATTTTCAAATCGTGACAAATATCGTGATATTTATATTTTTAAAAGATATTTATTATGAAAGCCCCCAATATTTTTATTTTTAAATGTGTTTTATTTATATTTTCTTATAAAATTACTTTTTTATATTCTTAATTTATTTTTAATTCCCGACATTTTGCCAAAAAAATACCAGATTTATGAAAATTTTCAAAATCTTTTGAGTTTTTTGCCTGCAAAGATTTTTTCTTTTTAACTTTTATCACTATGCTCATGGGTAAGTGTAAACACTCCAAATTTTTACCCTCATTCACAAACACCTACCTTCTGCCACTGGGACCCACTCTCTGTAGCCTTCAGGGAACCAGTTGGTCGACATCTGAGCCAGGGTTGTTCATAGCCCAAAATTAATAATAAATTTCAAAACTTTATCCTACAATCAAGATTCAATCCTCATTTTGGCTTAATCTCAATTATCAGTTCTCATCCTCGGATAAGAATCTCCAATCCTTTGTGTCTGACAGGGTTCGGAATTCCAAGTCCCTCATCCAGGGTTTACATTTCATGTGTCATTGCATATCACTGCATGCATTTGGCATATCATCTCATATCATTTCATGTCATTGCATCTCATTTTCGAAATTCGACACTCCTGTTTTTCAAAATCTTCAATCCAAATTCGATTTTAAAACTTTTCTTTCAAAATCAATCCCAAATACCTGGGTTTTAAATCAATATTTTGCTATTTGTTAACCCCCAGGATCTTATTTCAAAATATTTTCTTTACAAAATGATCTAGATTCATTTTAAAATCAATTTTTAACTTATCTCAGTTCTCAAATGAGACTCATCCAGATGGTGTCGCTTCTGGATTCCTTCGTTTCTCAAATTTCTTAAATTTTCAAACTCTTAGTCGGATCAGGACTCTATCTTTTTACTTTTTAAACCTTTTTCAAAAGTTTATTTTAGTTTTAAATCAGAGGTAGGCTTATGCCTTGTCCATTTCTATCATTTTGGCCAAAATCTCAGAATCCTAGTTGAATTAGGACTGTTTTTTAGAGTTTCAATCGAATCAAGACTCTACTTTTTACTTCTATTTTTATCTTTTTTTGAGAAAACCTTCATTTTAGCCAAAATTTTAGAGTTTCAGTTTGACTAGGACTCTGCCTCAGAGTCCTGATTGAATCAGAACCCTATCCTGATTTCATTTTCTTATTTTATTTTTACTTGTTTTCAAAAGTCCTTTTTAAAATCTCATCATTTGCTTCTTAGAAAATAAAAAATTCTCAGAGTTCTATTCAAATTAAGACTCTTTCTTAGAGTCCTAGTTGAATTAGGACTCTGTCTCAAAGTCCTGATCGGATAAGGACTCTGTTCTGACTTCTATTTTAACTCCCATTTTCACTTATTTTTTAAACCTTTTCGCCAGCTTTTTGAAAAAAAAAAACTAAATTTGTAGAGTTTCAAACAACTTATGACTCTATTTCAAGTGTCCCAGTTTGATCAAGACTCTGACCCTAAGTTCGTTTTTCAGCTTATTTTATCAAATTCTAAAAAAAACTTTTAAAATTCTTTTATTTATCTTTTAAAAATGCCAAAATTCTAGAGTTTTAGTCGAATTAGGACTCTGTCCCCAGAGTTCTGGTCAGGTCAGAACCCTATTCTGATTTCACTGCTTGTCTCTATTTTCACTTATTTTCGAAAATCTTTTTATCTGTTTTTCAAAAGAAGCAAAATTCTATAGTTTCAGTCCGATCAGGACTCTGTCTCAGAGTCCTAATCCGGTCAGGACTCTATTCTGATTTCTGTTTCTACTTTCATTTTCATTTTCATTTTCATTTTCATTTTCATTTTCATTTTCATTTTCATTTTCATTTTCATTTTCATTTTTATTTTCATTTTCATTTTTATTTTCATTTTCTTTACTTGTTTTTTAAAAATTAGTCTATTTCGCAGAGTTTCACTTGATTCATGACTCTATTTCAGAGTTTCGGTTGAGTTAGGACGCTAACTCTGACTGTATTTTTTGAATTATTTTTACTAGTTTTGAGAAAATCTTTCAAAAACTTCTTTGTTTGGCTTTCAAAAAACTAAATTTTAGAGTTTCAGTTGGTTTAGGACTCTGGTCTAGAGTTTTAGTTCGCTTAGGACTTTATTTTCAAAACCTCTGATTTTTATTCAGTGATTTTAACTCTGTTTTAAAATCATTTCTGATCTTTATTCAAACTTTTTCAAAACCCTGATATGGGGCCCACACAGTTGGTGCCATATCTGGAAGAGTTTCAATATATTTAGGACTCTAGTTGATTTAGAACCTCGGTTTTATTTTCAAGTTTTCTTTCAAAACTTTTCTTCTTAAAACCCTTTATTTCAAGAATTTGATTTTTAAATCTGTTTTTAACTTTTTTTCAAGCAGGACCCACCCTGTAGGGGTGCAAACCCTAATTTTTCCACTTTTGTTCAAATTTGTATCATTTTTACATTTTACTTATTTCAAAAGTACAACAATAATTAATGAGTACAGGTGTCTTTTTGAAGTTTTTGAGAAAAATCATTTTAACTCCTTTGTTTTTATAGTTTTAAAATTATTTTCTGAAAGATCAAATGGGGGCCACTTAGGTGGCGCCACATTGAAAGAGTTTTTAGTCCATTTTGGTCTTTTAGTTAGTTTAGGATTTTAATCTTAACCTTTGGTCTTATCCTTTATTTTTAACTCTTTTAACCCTTGTTTTAAAATCGCTTTTAAAAAAGCCAAATGGGGCCCACATGGGTGGCGCCACATTTGGGTAGAATTATTAGGATTCTAGTTAGATTAGAATTAATTAGGTTAGTCAAAGTTACTTTTATTTAAAACTCTCCTAGAGAGGGGGTCGACCCCCCCCCCCCACACACACACACACACCACCTCTTGTCTGTCCTTTTTAATTAAAGGAGTTCCAACCAATTTAGAACTCTCTAAAGTAAAACCTAAAATTTCCTATAAATACCCCACATGAGATGGGCGATCAGCCCATGTTCTCTCCTTTTCTCTCCCTCTCTCACCTCCCCCCAAGTCCAGCAACTTCTCTCCACTGGAGCTGCAGCCTAAGGTAAGATTTCTTTTAGTTTTTTTTATTATCTCTATTAATTTTTAAAACTTTAGTTGATGTTTTAGCCATTATCGCCCCTTGCATGTCGATTTCAAGCATGATCTACCTTCAAGAACCCTAAAGTAAAATCAAGAACATGATCTAATGTTGCTCCATGGCTTATTTTACATTTTTAATCCATTAGAATAGTTTAGAATAATATTTTTTATGTTTTTGCCAAATAAAAGATAAGATTCGTCCGTTTAATGGGTTGAATTCTTCTTTTCGAAGGCTAAATCAAATCCAACCGTGTATTCCCTAATTTTTTTTAATTTTTATTTTCTTATCATATTAAAGTTTATTTTACTCATCCAAGCATCAAATCTAAATTCATGTTTTTCTTATTATTTTTCATGTTTAGATTAGGGTTTTGCAAGCTTTATCGATAATACACAATTTTCAATCCCGGGCATGTGGAAATTATATTATTTCATGTTAAAAAAATAAAAAACTGAACCTTATTTTTTGAACTATGAAATCTCTATGGGGATTCAAGAACAACTTGCAGAGGCAATATCTCCTTCGTCAAAGATCTGATTGATAATCTGTAAATTGCAGTGGTTTTGTATTAATGTCTAGTATTTACGGTAAATTGTTCATATTTTTATGCATTTGTTTGCTATTTTTCCTCCATCAGAAAGTATAATCAGTTTTTTAAAACTTGTTATACCTTGTTCAAACCCTAGATCGGCTTGTCTCGATTGTATCTCCCTAACCAAAGATCTGAACGATGGTTTGTAAAAAGAAAAATATTTCTATATGTATCAGCTATTTATTGCTAAAATTTTATAATTTTTTAATATGATTTGCTATATTTCTTTGTACCCAAAACTGGATGTACTTATTTCAACTCGTTATATATTCGTCGGAATTGAGCATATATTGCTGGAATGATATCTCCCTAACTGAAGATGATTTTTTTGATCTGTAAAAAAAAAAACTTTGTTTTTTTGTATAGTGCCTCTGTAAATTTTTATAAATTTCCATGATGATTTGATACGGGTCTGACACTATGATAGGTACATGCCCGCAAGCAAAATCACATATTTTAAGGGTTTATTCAATTTTTACATTAAAATAATGTCAAAAATATATATTTTTATTGTAGTTTAATTTTAAGGTTATTAAAACTATCCATGTCGATTTTTACAGATTTTTTAGTTCATTTGATATATTATTTGATTAAATCATGAAAACAGGCTGCCCGCGGAGTCCCGATTCGAGTAAAACACTGGAAAAAATCACTAGTTTTATGATATTTTGATTTTTTTTATAAAATGTGTCATGTTTTTAATGATTAATCGTGTTATAATCACGTTAGGGTACTTCATACCCGATTTGGCTTTGATTTGAATTCATTTGAGCCCTAAATCCAATTTTTTACAAAAATCTTTTCTGAAAACCATGATTTTAAGGCCATGGTCTTATTTTCAGGGGTATTTTTATCATTTTTTCTAAATTTTGAATTTTAAAGTTATTTATTTTTATTATTTCTTCAATTTTATAACATGTTTTATCATGTTTATCTCAAAAAAATATGGAAAAAGGCTTATTTCTGAATAAATCCTATAATTTTTATATATTATTTGATAAATCCAGAAAAGCTGACATACTTCACTAACAAAATTTTTAGTTTTGTAGGGATATTCAAGACTGTATTTTTTTTCTTTTATTTAAATTCAATTAGTGATGTAAATTAATTATAAATTTGGAATAAGAATTTACTTTTCCTGCTTAGAATAGGGTTGCATTGTATATTGTTTTATTCTTCAATAATGTTAATGTTTGATGGATGAGGATTCATGCATATTCAAATTCACCGTGGTTTACACGTGCATAAGCTTTCAAGGAGTTGATAAACTTGGTGGGTTTTGTATTTATAGCCATAGTCAGAATACGAACGAAACTCAGATTTATCATCTTTTTCTAAGCCATAAATGGCCTACACTCTTAGGCATTTTCAGAAATCATTGCATATTTCAAAGTTTTCTAAATATTCTTCTCCTTTAGAATCAAATCAGATATTATTCAATATATATTTGTGGCCATAGTCAGGGATATGTAAACAATTTATTACATTTAAATTCTTTGAGGCACACAAATCTCTTTTTCAAAGATTTTCCTCAAATTCTTCAAAAAATATTTTTACAAATTGCATTCATTCATTCATCTAGGTTTAGATTGCATCATAAAAGGATTTTACAGGGCTACATGCCCATCTCTTTTGACCTATTTCATAAATTCAATCCAGAAAAATTGATTTTTTCAAAGTCATTTTGGTTTTTCCTAAAAATCGATTCTCTCAAAATTTATTCAAGATTTCTTCAGAAATCAATTTTCTTTTCTTCAGAAATGTTCTCTCAACATGGTTTATGATTTCCAAGGCATCATTTTTTCAAAATATTTCAATTATTCCAAGCAAACATCATGTTTTCAAATCTACATTTTCTTCAAGTCATAGCACATACCTGATTCTTTGTGCATTTAGGAATAGAATATCAATTTAAACAAGTTGAGCAAAGCAAAGCACTAGATTAGTCCTTGGTTCAATTACCCCTGGTTATGGTGTCAGGAACGGTTGAACCTCGTACCGACAGGCGAGTCCCATTCTTCTAAATTATCCTGCATTTTAAAACGGAGGTAAGTTATTTTCAAAAACTTTTTCAAATGTTAGTTTGAATTGCAAAAGTAAAATTTTACAATGATAACAGTAAGGAACTCGGTAATAGAAAACTTTTTTAATGTTTTTTTTATACATCTAACCATCAATGTGATCTACATGATTGGGATAGTTAAAATTAGTGCTTATAAATACTGAATGCAAGGCTGATTTTTAGTAGCATTACAGGCTTTAGCTTGAGGATGAAGGTAGGTGACAAGGAAGGCACCCTTGTGAGGCACCCGGACACTGGACCCAGAGGTTAAGAAAAGCAACGTTCAAGAACCTGGTTAGAAGTGGTGGGGCACACGACCAAAAAGATCCCACAAGGATACCTCATTCAATCTATGTTGATGGAGAAGAGGAATATTGTTTATGTTCCTGATAGTCACCATGAGAACTGGATGGGTATTTTGAAAGAAATAACGATACATGATGTCACGACCAAAAAGACCTACTTTGAAAAACTATATAACGACAATTTAAAGAGGTAATAACAACAATTTCAAGGGTGATAACAATAATTCAAAAGGTAATAATGACAATTTAAAAGGTAATAATGAGTTGTTATTACTCCTAACCGAGTTTTGGTTATAACTTTTGATCATGATCTCGAATGAAACGGATATCGCATTTTCAGTCATTGCGGGTTTTTGCCGGGGAGATAGGAGAGGAGAACATGAAGCTGATGGAATTCAAGCTCAGTTTTGAAAATCTGAAAAGGATGTGGTTTAGCATTAAAAAATTGCAGTTCGCATCAGGTTGTAATGGGCTCTTCATGATCAAAGTCTCAAAGTAAGAGGATGTGCATCTAATTCTAAGGAAAGGGGCTTGGAAGCTTGAAGGGCGCACGCTGATCGCACAAAGATGGACATCAGGTATAGATTGGAAACTCAAGAGAATATTGATTGACCCTCAATGGATTCGACTCCCAATCTCTCGATTGAATGTTTGCGAGAGGAGTTTTTCTCGGGGGTGGCTGAACACTTGGGAGCAAAGCTGTTGGAAATAGATGAGTGTAGGGAACAACTTAGCCAAATGCACTATGCACAGATCTGTATAGAGGTTCCATTAAATTTCTCTGCAATCAAAGATCGAAGTTATACTTTGTATCAAAACAGGTGGCATGAAAGTTATTCCAAGTCCTAAATTATTCATGGAAGGAAGGGCTAGGAATTTGTTACTGTGTTAAGGGAGTGAGCAGGTTGTTCTCTAAGGACTCTGACAGAAAAGGGGTAGTGTGTCCATTTTTTAAGCGGGCAGGTTATATGTTCTCCCTAGGAACACGCACTTTAGATACCGTGCGTGTTTCTGGTCCCTACTGAGCACCGCGTGGTGCTCAATGGGGTGTACGGGGGAGCCGTACATCCTGCAGACTGATGTACGATGGTGTACGGATCTCCCATACACCCCACTGAGCGCCACACTGCTCTCAGTGGGGACCTCAGAACACGCATTGTAACTACAATGCATGTTTCGGGGGTGCACATGCAACACCCTCTCATTTTTTAAGGCCTCAAACATGAAGAAAACAATTAAAAGGGACTCAGATAAGAGTGGTGTGTGAATGACTGTTTTGAATCCGAGTAGCATAAAAGGTCCATGATCCAAACATAGTTGAAAAAAAATCACTTAATGGATTTGGCTCCCTTTATTTATGCTTATGAGATCATATCAGAGCTTGGACACAAATAAAGGAAATGTGGTTCCCCAAACCAAAGTGTCAAGAATGACGCCTTTTAAGGGAGAAGACGGTCAGAAGGGGTGGTGGTGGGTGGGTGGGGGAGTAGGGATGGCAGTGGACCGGGGTGGGGCCGGGGGACAAGGTCTCCAACCCCGTCTTAAAATCTTGCCCTCCATGCCTTCACGACTTTTGATTTTAACCTCCATCCCCATTTCATGTCCTCCATCCCCGGTCCAAACGAGATGAAGCGAGGTGGGGCTTGTTTTTCCTCGGTCCACTGTCATCCCTAAAGAAGGATCAGGGACAGGGTGGGGAAAGTTAGGGATTAGAGACAAGGACGGGGATGGGGCGAGGTAGGGATTGGAGACAAGGATGGTGATGGGGTGAGGCGGGGGAAAGTGCAAGTCCATCCCCGCCCCCATTCCCACGCAAGTTTTGATTTTAACCTCCATCTCTGCCTCCATCCCCATTTCATGTCCTCCATCCTCAGTTCAAAATGAGCAAGGTGGGGATTGGAGACAAGGACGGGGATGAGGTGAGGCGGGAAAAAGTGCAAGTCCATCTCCGTCTCCATTCCCACACAGGTTTTGATTTTAACCTCCATATCTACCTCCATCCCCATTTCATGTCCTCCATCCTCAGTTTAAATAGAGTGAGGCGGTGTTGAGTCCCATTTTCCTTGGATCCACTGTCATCCCTAAGGGGGAGGGGGTCATGGGACCCAAAAAGTCATCTTTGAAGGCCAAGCATACAGATGGCAAATAGAGGGGTGGTGGTAAACTTGATTCACATGATTTGAATTTTGAGGGCATATTTGGGTCCTTGATCATCCATCTAAATTGTTCCTCATGAAGCTCCTATTTTGGAACGTGAGAGGCCTAGGTAGATCTTAGACAAGAAATTAAATATGTTTTGTCCAATAATAAAATGGACCTTGCTTTCCTTGTTGAAGCTAAAATCAGGTTGGGTGCAACATAAAAATCTAAAGTTGTTGTCATTTACACCTCAGAGCAGGTCATTACTGTATGCAGAGGACGGTTCAGAAGGTATGGTTGTGTTTAGTGTCTACGGCCACAATTACTACATGGATGATAGATCACCCTTGCGATTTTCCTTGGGTCGTTGCAGGAGACAAAAATGTAGTCAGTAACCAAGAAGAGGGATGAGGTGGATATATTCACCAGTTGGCAAGCGATGAATTCAATTACACCATCTCAGACTGTGGGATCTTTGAAATCCATCTTCCTCATAGTAAATTCATGTGGCACAATGGGCAGCAGGGTTAAAACTTTAGGTCATGCAAACTAGATTGTGTTATGGTGAATGGACAATGAATGGGTGAATCACTATCTTGAGTCATGGTGGATGTGCTCCTGAAGAGTTTCTCTGATCACAATGGTTTGATTCTCCACTGTGAAACCAAAAATAAGAGGTACAAGTCTTCATTCAAAATTTTCGTTGTGGACATCATCCCATGAATGTTCGGATTTGTACAAGAATCATGGCAGCAACGAGTTAGTTGTTGTGATATGCTCAAAGTAAATGTGATGCTTGACTTGATTAAGTCCAGACTCAAGGAATGAAATTAGTGCAATTTGGGAAACGTGCAGGATAATATCAAGAAGTGCATGGAAAAGGTTGAATGTAGTTTATAATTCTATTGACCAAGGTTGAAGGGAGGGTGGTGTATGTTTGCCCCCGATGATTCACTGAATCCCACATCTGTGTTCGGGGGGTCCCAAAAAGCACCACGTATATAAGCACATGGGGCCCGTATTCCCGTGTGTAACGCCCCAACTTTTTATAGTAAAAATTTTGGAATAAATTTTTTTTTTTGAAATAGCGGAAGTGCGAAAAACACAAGTCAGGTGCATTACAGGGTAAAACAGAGAAGTACTAAAAGCATACCATTAATTAAAGCATTAATGTCATTAATTACATCTCATAACCGAAATATAAATCTACTAATCTGAGTTCAAACAGGAAACACTGAAAACTGAGATCTCTTAACTACTTCCAAATGCGACACCACGATGCTTAAATTATGCGTTACCGGAAAAATTTTAATGCAGAAGGGTCAGACTCTTCTGTCTGCGCAAGAAGTATTATATTTATATGTTGTGCTCAGTGTCCTGTGTACAAATATGTGCAACATTTATAGATATCATGATTGTAAAGTTTCAGGCAATATAACTTGCTAAGAAGGAAAATTCTACTGAAATAGGCATGCTTTCTACTTTGCTATGAAACAAGAAATATCGGGTGTGTGTTCATTCTTACACGCACTATGTGTTTTTATCATTTACAAGATCCACTACAAGGATTGCCACATTTATTCACAAACATCTACAAGAACAATGTAAACTTTTTATGTTTATCTTTCCATTACCCTATGGGTACGCATAATCATTCTACATCGTATCTGACTCTCTCCAAGGTAGATCATGGGTCCGGTAACATATACCGTCTTTCAGGTATACCCAAAGCCCAAAAACATACACCATCTTGCAGGTGTACCCAGAATCTCGAAGGTTTTATTGTTATATTTTTATTTAACATTTTTTTTTATAACCATGTGCGAGCTATCGCACCACGAGGATTTCTAAAATCCTGAACCCGACTCGGGTTCACATAAATTGTATGCATTTTAAGGTTCGGGTGCTATAAGCACCATCAACATAGCATTTCTCGAAACATGGCTCGACTCGGAACCCACAATTACGTATTTGTTTATGAGTTATGGCTTACACATTCGTACCCGTTAACCATGCCATCCATGTGGCATGGTTTGCTTGTTTTGTGATATATATATATATATATATATATATCTTTAAAAGTGCCCTTACTAAGGTCACAAAGACTCGTCGCAACAAGTCTTATCTATCATTCATATCCACATCTCTTTCTTTATGTGTACTTGGATTGAAGTCACATAGACTTCATACACCCCACATCGTCTGCCCTAAGCACACCCGAGTCGTGGCCATGTGGTTGTCGCCTCAAAGTGATGCCAAGAACAACAATACCAACTATGGCTTCAAAACTACAGCCACGCCATATCAATAGGGCCTGTAGTTCATGTTGGACCAGTGGGATCCAGCCGCATCAGCAAGACAGTGGTCCGACCCGCATACCGTGAGACATACTGAGTGCCGGCCCAACGTGCTCAACCTGCACGCTGATGATGTGGACCCGGCGACCCATTGGTGGTCTGCTGCCAAGAGTCGTAGAACAAACCCGTTAGGGATCGGTGCTAACCACTGCACCGACGTGGTTCAGCCCGGCTTGACAGAGAGCCGATTGGTCAGAATGGGTTTGATCTGTCTGGTCATCCATTTCAAGTCAGGAATGTTGCTAACGTTTAGAATAGTCTTAACCCATTTGTCCTTCATTTGATCATTAGGGCTAACGTTATAGGAAAAGCAACTAGATTGGGTTCTCATGTACCTGCTAATCCCATACCGAACCAGACTAATGGGTTCAACCACCTATGTGCAGATTCACCCTGCACAGTCCTACATTGACAGAAGTAAATCATGAACTAAACGATATAGCTTGTTTTTTTTTTTTTTGGAAATCATCTACTTGTCATCACTGCCACCGATTTATTTGATAAAGAAAAGAAACGTAGCAGGTATTCGATTTTATCAACCACTCCAACTACTATATACATGCTATCACAATATATATATGCATACCCCTATTGGCACATTTCTAATCTACGTCAAATTGAGCATAAGCACACACATACACCAATGAACCCTTTGAATATGAAATGCTAATAAATCAGATTGTTAGATATTGTTTTCAACTACTTAGGACCCACAGACGCATCTATATTTCAAGGACAGCATAAACATGTAAAAAAAAAACTACTCTTATAAACCAAAATCTTTTGTGCCATCACTTGCATAACTATACAAAGGAAATAAAACTTGTACAGTATTGTTTGGGTATCAATAACTAAAATTTCACCTGTATAGTATTGTTTGGGAATCAATAACTAAAATTTCAAATCACTCATCGTATGTTTGTCACTTGTTGATTATGCAACCACCCTATCACGTAACCCTTACGAGTTATGTGATAGTATCTTGGTTCAGTTCACCCGATGGACTTTGTTATTAGTATTATATATATATATATATATATATATATATATATATATATATTTATATGGAGCTTAGCATAAAGTTGGATGCACGCTGGTAGCAGTATTGCATGGCTCGACAAAGCCAATGAAGGCTAAACATTTAGCAGATGTTACTTAACAGAAATGAAAGGATATGCAAGAATCAATTTGTTAATGATGAAATCAGACCCCAAACCAAAGGTCGATCAAAATAGGTATATGTTGTTTCATAACAGAGACCCATCAGATTTTTTTTTTCATGACTTAAACCAACGTGAAAGCTCATGTCTCCACTTAAGAAAATAAGAGCTAGTTCAATACTATGAATTATTATTCAGCATCAAATATGTAAATCACCATTTTCAGATGTTCAAATCATGGTAATAACATTAGAACATAATCTAATATCAAATGACTCGCTGGGTTAAACACCTTGATTTGAAATAGCTTATATCTATACGAAGACACATAACTCATCTTGGTGGAGGGTTTTTGAGCAGCTCACCAGCGTCTTATGAAGCTACATACGTGAAGGAGCTGGCACTCCAACACCCAAGGGCGTGTACAGCACGAGACCCTTGTGTTAGCCAAGACAAGGGCGGTTCGCTGAACCACCATGCATTATTATTTCGTTGAAGGGATGACTCGGCCCATCCCGAGCACGAGCCATGACACTGATTGTCAAGAAGGCAGATGGTGTTGTTCATAACAAGGTGGGTATTGCTGCGACATTTTTGCGCAACAGGACATGAAACTTACACACAAATTATAACACCCCTTACCTCTTCAGAGCTTCCTACCGGCGATAATGTGTTCTCCTTCCTTCACGTTGGAGCTCGGTACATCCCAAGGGAGAAAACCCTCTTGTTCGGCTATGGAGGTCGAGCACCACAATGGGATAGAAAGAGAAAACGTTGAGAGAGAGAGAGGGAAGTCCAACCGTTTTTCCCTTTTTCCCCCATTTAATTTCCTTCCCTACTTAGGGAAGGTTTTGATTTTCAAAAAGAGAACTAATCTCCAGCCCACGTTTTGTGTGGTTTGTTTAGAAATTTCCAATATTTCCCCCCCTTTACCTCTTTAGCAAAGTGATATTCAATGTTGCTTTATGGGTACCCCTTCATCCCATTTGGTGGGATTCCACTACAAATGTGGAAACGTGGAATGAAGAAGCCTGAATAGTAGGATTGGCTAAGATCCCACGTTTTTTTACCCTCTTCGTTATTTATTTTTTTCCACTAAAGTAGAAATTGTAACCTTTGTGTGTAAAACAAAAAATCTATGCACACGAGGTTTTGAACCGAGGTCTTCAACCTAAGGGGTAATGAGCCCCACCACTTGTGCTATGTTGATCTTCATTGCAAAGGGTGTGAATTAAATTGTATATAACACCATCCATTTCGTTCTGGATTTCATGAAAAATATAATGTTTTTCACTTTTACGTGGGCACCCCGGGGTTTTGAACTCAAGTTGTGGCTCCACACAACCGTGCATCCTACCACTATAGCCCATCATCACTTGGTGTTTACTTTGCAAGAAAAATCTTTTTATGTCATAATGGGACGTTTTTCCTCTTTGATGGATTTCTTCCATTTTCAAGTGGATTTTTCACCCGTTGGTTCTAAACTTGCACTCTTTCCTTAAATGTGCTTCGGATCTCACGCTATTATCTCGAAACCATCGGATTTCTCCACTTGGTCTCGTGAATCGGGTCGGATCATCGGATCTCGCTAAAGTCCGGATCCAAGTACCCTTTCTAGTATTTGTTACCGGGTTCGCTCTATTGGCCTGAAATCCTCAAAATCACATTGAATATTTCATAAACCATATTATTTCACATAAACACACGTTTTTATTTCATTGAAAATTCCTTAAAATTCATGGGTTTTACACCGTGTATGTTGACATCACTCAGCATTAGAGTCGGGTTCGATTGCAAAGACTTAAGTACCCTTTCTTGCTATTCTTACCATAAAACAATGGTTTGAGAAAATGACAAAAATGTCCTTCATTCAAAAGAGGAAAACAAACGGTTTAAAAAAAGGACAAACATGTCCTTCATCCAGAAAGTCGAGGATGATGTTGACTCTTCAAAGTCTACACAGTGAAACGAACCTTAGCCGATGATCCGATGGTGATTCGGTGAAACGATGGTGAGTCGATGATCTGATGGTGAGCCGGTGATCCGATGGTCATCCGGCGAAACGAACCTGAGCCATCAAAATTGTCTGTTTGAACTTTTCATCGTCATCTTCTTCTTCTTCCTTCTCCGTAAAACACTGTAAAACCCTCACTCTCTTTCTCTATAGAGAAGAAATCAAGGGAGGCAAAGAGTTCCCCCTGGAGAAGGCCATGAACATCAACCCTCTCACTCACTCTCCCTTCTCTTTCTACTTCTGTGCACATCCAGCAGACGATCTTACATTGCTCCATCAAACACCGACTGACTTGCACATTGACTGTAGCATCGTTCAACTTGATGAGTTGTGGAGCCTGATTCATAGTTTTTGCTCTTACAGGAGGGGGTTTGGGGGCTCCTCCCAACGTGGGTAGCATCATTCAACTTAATGAGTTATGGAGCCTGATTTAGAGTTTTTGGTCTTACAGGAGGGGGGTCCGGGGGCTCTTCCCGGCGCGGGGCCTTGTATAATGTTTTGATTTTCTTTCCCTCTTTTAACTATCGAAAAGAGCAATAAAGTGTTTTATTTAATCATGGGGCTCATGTTTCCTTCGGTTGTTTCTTGCTCGAGGTTTTTGTAACACCCCTTCCCATGATTTTTTTATTTTTCTTTTTTTGTTTCTTTCCCATAATTTTTTCAATGACTCCCCTACAATGATTTTTAGTGTTGTTGGGTCTTCAACAAGTCCCACAACGATTTATAGTGTTGTCTGGTCTTCCAACAACGATTTGTAGTATTGTTGGGCCTTCCTAGAGTGATTTGTAGTGTTTTTGGGTCTCCAACGAGCCCCACAATGATTTATAGTGTTATTCGACCTTCCAACAACTATTTGTAGTATTGTCAGGCTTTTCTAGAGCGATTTATAGTATTTTCGGGTCTCTAACGAGCCCCACAACGATTTATAATGTTATTCGGGCTTTCAACAACGATTTGTAGTGTCTTCCGCAAATTACTATAGTGATTTGTAGTGTTTTTAGGTCTCCAACGAGCCCCACAACGATTTATAGTGTTGTTGGATCTCACTATAGCGATTTATAGTGTCTTTCGCAAATCACTATAGCGATTTGTAGTGTTATTCAGTAAGCAAATCGTTGTAAATCGCTACCTGAATTAGGATCAACTTGTCAGGGTCATATCTCTCTAACCGAAGGTCATATTCCAAATCCGTAAAAAGTGGTGTCTTCGTTATTGAGTCTAGTTTATTCTTGTTAAATTTTAGCAATTTTTATGGTCATTTCATTCTCCATTTCAACTAAAAACTAGACCTTATAGCCCTATATCTGCATCCGAATAAGAAATTTCTAATTCATACTTTAATCAATGATCATAATCATGATTTATCTGCATCATTTATGACTCTTATGCTAAGGTCACATCGTAAAGTAACTGTAGCACATGCTGCAATGGCTGAAGTAGCTGATAGCACCGGCATTGCACCAAGGAAGACATATAATTTGTTTGCCCACATAGATGGTGGTCGCGATAGGGGTCTAGCTTTTAGTTAAAATAGAGAATAAAATGACCATAAAAATCACTAAAATTCAACAAAAATAAACTAAACTCAATAACAAAGACACTACTTTTTACAGATTTGGAATATGACCTTCGGTTAGGAAGATATGACCCTGACAAATTGGTCCTAATTCGGATAGCGATTTACATCAGTTTGCTTACTGAATAACACTACAAATCGCTATAGTGATTTGCGGAAGACACTACAAATCGCTATAGTGAGATCCAACAACACTATAAATCACTATGAGGTTTGTTGGAGACCCAAAAACACTAGAAATCGCTATAGTGATTTGCGGAAGACACTACAAATCGTTGTTGAAAGGTCGGATAATACTATAAATCGTTGTGGGGCTCGTTGGAGACCCGAAAATACTACAAATCATTGTAGGAAAGCCCGACAATACTATAAATCATTGTTGGAAGGACGAATAATACTATAAATTGTTGTGGGGCTCGTTGGAGACCTGAAAACACTACAAATCGTTGTAGGAAGACCCGACAATACTATAAATCGTTGTTGGAAGACCAGACAATACTATAAATCGCTGTGGGGCTCGTTGAAGACCCGACAACACTAAAAATTGTTGTAGGGGAGTCATTGAAAAATTTGTGAGAAAGAAACAGAAAAAGAAAAATAGAAAAATCGTGGGAAAGGGTGTTACAAAAACCTCGAGCAAGAAACAACCGAAGGAAACATGAGCCCCACGATTAAATAAAACGCTTTATTGCTCTTTTTCGATAGTTAAAAGAGGAAAGGAAAATAAAAATATTATACAAGGCCCCAAAAAAATGGTTCGGGGGGCGCTGCCCCCCGAGCCCCACGCCAGGGGTGGGACCCGCACCGGGGGGAGTCCCCGGACCCCCTCCTGTAAGAGCAAAAACTCTAAATCAGGCTCCACAACTCATCAAGTTGAATGATGCTACCCACGCTGGGAGGAGCCCCCAGACCCCTCTCCTGTAAGGGTAAAAACTATGAATGAGGCTCCACAACTCATCAAATTGAACGATGCTACCCACGCTGGGAGGAGCCCCTAAACCCTCCTCCTGTAAGGGTAAAAACTCTGAATCAGGCTCCACAACCGTCAATGTGCAGGTGAGTCGGTGCTTGATGGAGCAATGTAGGATCTTCTGTTGGATGTGCACAGCAGCAGAAAGATAAGGGAGAGAGAGAGAGAGGGTTGATGTTCATGGCCTCCTCCAGGGGAGATTTCTTTCTCGGATAATCCTGCAGTGCAGAGACTGGGTCTTAAATAATCATCTTCGAGACACTTAAGTCTTTACAACTACTCCTTTTCTAGAATCGTCATTTTTTTTTGCACCAATGGAGGAGAGGGTACTTAAGTCTTTGCAATCGCATTAAACTCCAACGCTAATTAATGCTGACAAACATGGAGATACGAGACGCAAATGCTTAAATACATGGTGCTTTTTGGGACCCCCGAGCATGAGATGCCCTGTTCGGGGGGGAACATATAACCTGCTTCGAAGGTTGAAAGACTAGAAAGTGAAAGTGAGAAACAATACGAGAAGGAGAAGCAAGAAGTGATGCATTTTAAAATGTATAGGAAGCGGAAAATCAGAAATTAAAAAAAAAAAGAATATAAGAATTGAATGAGAATAAAAAATATAACACAAATAAAACTAAAATAAAAGTGACAAATATTAAATTTCATGTTTTTAGTATAAGAATTAAATTTTTGGCAAAATCTAAAAATGATGACTACCAATTTAAAAAAAGTACATAAAAACAAGTAAAAAGAAAGAGAAAACATATAAAAAACAAAGAAAGTTAGAGTAAGAGAACATATAAGAATAATAGACAAAGCTTGTGAAAAGCATAAAAGAAGCATGAGAAATCGAGGTTCTCATCAAGTTTTAGAAGTGAGGATTATCACGCTTTCGAAGTGAGTTCTGAGAAGTGAGCATCCTATCTTTCTAAAAAACTTTCAGTAACTCTGCTATTGATCAAAGAAACATCTTGTTAATTAGTGGAGGAAGGAAGAATTAGAGACATGCTCAAGGAGTTGCGAGGATATGAAGCGTCCTTTTGGTGGCAAAAATCTAGAATCAAGTGGATTCAGGAAGGCAATCAGAATACTTCTTTCATTCATGCCCGTTTCCACCAGAATATTCTTAAAAATAACTTCAAGCTCCTTACCAGTGCGGATGAAAGCAAAGTGGTCCGGCTAGAACAGATTACGGAGGAAGCTACCCGATTCTACAAACGTTTGTTTCACTGTGAAGGTGGGGATAACGAGTTTGAAGGAAAATCATCCCCGTAGGTGAGCCGGGAGGATAACGAGATGTGGGCTTCTAGAGTGATGCTGGAGGAAGTACGTTCTGCAACCTTCGAGTTGAAGGAGAGTGCTTTGGGCCCCGACTACTCGGGTATGTTTTTTCCAACACTACTGGGATGTGGTGGGGTATGAGGTGAGCATGGCGATGATCAATTTTTTTTTAGTCTGAAAAGTTGCTTAGAAAAATTAACTCCACCAATATCATTTTGATCCCCATTAGTTTATGAAACTTTATTTATAAAATTATTTCAAAGGTCATTGTCAATAGAAGATTATCTCTCGTAATCAGAGAGTTTTTTTTAGAAGGCTGTAGCATACAGGAGAGCATTCTGATTGCTCATGAAAAAATGGTGGACACCATGACTAACAACAAAACTCTCTCTTTCCTGTTTAAAACGGAGCTTGTCAAGGTCTATGACAGAGTAAACTGGGATTTCTTGGATGTATTTTTTTTTTTGGGCTTCAACGATACTTGGGTGCAGCAGATCATGACGTGTGTTAGGTCCACCAAATATGCTATGCTCATCAATGGAGGTGACCTCTTTTTCTCCCTATCTATTCCTCACTGTCATGGAAAGACTGTCGAGAAAGAAGATAAAGGGGCCATTATTCCTTGCAATCTTTGTCCTTTCAAATGGAGCCACTCTTTTCATGCAGACGATGTGTTTTTTGTCTTAAAAGATGAAGGCCATTTGATTATGAACTTCTTAAAGGTCATCAAAGATTTTGAATCCAAATCCGGTTTCCTGGTGGGCATTGAAAAGTCCATTATGATTCCCTTTCAATAGAGGTCAGATAAATCACATCAAATTGCTCGTCTGCCAGTGGAAGATGGATAAGCTCCTTGAAAGATATTTGGGCTTGCCTATTTTTGTTGGTTCCCTGTGTAAGGAGATGTGTGCGCCCCTGGTTGCCAAATTTCAAAAGAAGGTAGAGGGATGGAACCATAGTGAGATTTATTAAAAATCTCACGATAATATCGCGAGAAATTGCCTGAAAGTTTAAAATGTTAATTTCTTTTGAGATTTTCAAAAATATCGCAAGATTTTATAAAAATACATAAAATATTGCAATTTAAATATAGTATTTACATTTAAACTGTTATTTATTATAAAAAAACCATGTATTTTTTTTAAAAATATTTTTTATTAATACTTTTTTTATAAAAATATTTTTTAGATTTTTTAATTTATTTTTTGTTGCCAAGATTTTGGGGGAAAAATATGAGATTTATAAAAAAAATCATATTCTCACATCCAGACTATATGGTATATTTGCAAGAGTCTAATAATTTCATAGATATTAATGATGATTCCTTAACATTTGCAAAAGCCATTGAAAGTAAAAGATCAACACATTGGATCAATGTCATAAAAGAAGAGCTTGACTCTATAGCAAAGAACCAAGTGTGAGATCTTGTACCTCGACCTGTTAGTTGTAACTGGGTCTATAAGACCAAAACTGACTTTAAAGGTCAAGTGGAGAGATATAAGGCTAGACTTATTGCAAAAGGTTTCACACAGATAGAGGATATTGATTATAATGAGACTTTTTCTCCCGTCTCAACTAAGAAATTGTTAAAGATAATCATGACCCTCGTAGCTCATTTTGATTTAGAGCTACATCAAATGGATGTGAAAACTGCTTTCCTGAATGGAGATTTGAAAGCGAGGGTATGCATGCAACAACCTCCTAGTTTTAGTGTAGATAACTCGAATCATTTAATTCACAAATTGAATAAGTCAATTCATGGACTTAAACAGGGCTCCCATCAGTGGTATAAAAAGTTCAATAAGGTAATTATGAACTTTGGAGTCACTGAACATATTATTGATTAGTGCATTTACATTAAGACTAGTGAGAGTAAGTTCATAATTTTGGTTTTATATGTTGACGATATTCTTCTTGTAACTAATGATTTGAGTCTATTACATGAGACAAAAGATTTTCTTTTTTCTCATTTTGATATGAAGGACATGGGTGAGGCCACATATGTCCTTGGAATCGAGATTTGTCATGACATAACTAAGGGTGTACTTGGCCTCTCTCAGAAATCCTATATCCTTATGGTTCTTAAAAGATATGAGATAGATAATTGTTCTCCTGGTTCAACACCCATAGTGAAAGGGGATAAATTGAGCTTAAAGAACTGTCCTCAAGATGATAATGAAAATGCTCACATGGCAACTTTCTCATATGCTTCAGCGGTTGGGAGTTTGCAGTATGTGCAAACTTGCATACCACCTGATATAGCATTTGCTGTGAGAATGCTTGGCAGATATTAGTCAAATCCATGCATTGTGCACTGGAAGGCGATGAAGAAGGTCATGCGCTATTTACAAAGAACGAAGGACTACATGTTGACCTACAGAAAAGTTGACCACTTAGGGGTTATTGAATACTCTGATAAGAACTTAGAAAGATGTCAGAGAAAATCCACTACTGGATACATCTTCCTATTAACATATGATGTTGTTTCATGGAAAAGTAGAAAGCAGTCTATAAATGCTGCTCATACCACGAAGACATAATTTATTGCTATTTACAAGACTTCGTCTTAAGCCATTTGGATAAAAAACTTCATTATGGATCTTAGTATTGTGAACTCTATTGAGAGACTATTAAAGATCTTTTATAATAATGAAGCAGTCATGTTCTTTTAAATAACAACAAGAGCTTAACCTCGTGTCAACACATGAAGTTAAACTATTTTGTTGTTAAAGAAATGACTGAGAATCATCTGATATGTATTGTACAATTGGGATGAAGAAAATGACTATGGATCCCCTTACTAAAGGACTATCATCGATATTGTATTTCTAATATATAAAGGGGATGAGTTTTTTTTATTCCTTCTGATGTATGACAATATATTATATGTGATCACATTTGTAAAAATGAATTGCTTCTCTATGGCTTTGTGTATTGTTGATTTTGCATAAAAGATCTCTCATATGGTTAGAGAAAATAATAGAATAACAATATTAATGAGATTATATATTGTTGATTTTGCGTAAAGGATCTATCATTTGGTTAGAGAGAATAACAGAAAAACAATATTAAAAGACCAATAGAATAAGTTAAATACCAACCTATTCATAAAGGTAATCTTAACGTGCTAAAACATTGATAATGAATTATATTGTAGTACAGGAAAATATGATATTTCATAAAGAAGTGTTTATTTCCATGACTCATATGATTCATTCTCGTGATACATGATAGCTTGTGAATACACATAAAAAATTAAATCGAGATAAAGATATAAAACTCGATTTAGTGCACTTTAAAGTGTTAATGGGTCAAGTGAGAGAATGTTGGACATTACGGGTCTGGGTCCAACCCATAAGGTGACCCGATTTGATACAGTTAGTGGGTTGTTTAGAGGAAAGTTAATGGGGTGGAAGTTACGTAAATGTGGCCACCCCCTATCTCCCATTATATAAGAGGGGTTGGGCTGTATGTATGAGAGTCATCAACCAAAATCCCCATTGCCCACCTTCAAGAAATTCTTTTTTGGGTTTAGGGTCCTGCTCACCATCGACCTAAGGCCTGGGCTCATCGTGGGTGTCAATAGGCTGAGGATAACGTCGAGTACCTACATATCGCTTCATGGCATCTACTGGTACGCATTTATATTTCGGTTCTATTTTTTGCGAATATGCCAACATGCTTAACCCCATCTTGATAATCCAAATAGAAAAAGAAATCAATGATTCGTTTATGTTTTTTCAATGTGTAAGATTTTGCGAGGGTAAAAAAATCAATGGCCTACAATTTACTAAATTTTCAACTCCTATAAAATCATATTTTTACGTTAAAAAATATGATTCAATAGTTCATTCTTACTATTTTAACCATGACAACTAGGGGTGTCAACGACTCCGGGTTGGTTTGGACCCAGGTAAAACAAGACTTGGACCAGATTTTCGGGTATGGTATCAAGTACGTACCCAGGTTTAATCAAGTCCTCTATAAAAAAATCATACCCAAACCCGATAACAACTACATGAATCAAACCCATACCATACCCGCTAAAACCATACTCTATCATTTTTACATTGAAAAATTGCGGTTCTTAATCGAAACTTGGGTTGGGTCCAGGTCTAGTATAAAATTTCACAAACTATACCCGGGTCCATGTATTAATCATGCCTTTGGGTCCAAACCCCGGTCTTAATCAGATCTTCTTATTTATCACCATACCAGGACCCTATAGGGTTTGGTTCGGGTCGAGTCTGGGTAAACCAGGCCCGTTTACACCCCTAATGACAATGCATCGTAAGGCTAAATTTGGTCAAAATAACCTCTTACTATGAGTTCTGACTAGGGGATCCTTAGAGGGTACCAAATACTTTCCCCTGTTAATATAACTTTTTATATCAGATATACATGTTTTGAGCCTATGTTTATGCGATCTCATAATACCATGCAAAATTCAAACCCACATTCAAATCCAATTCATAAGATTGCGTGTGAAAACATCACAATAGAATGCAATGTTTTCAAAATATCCATACTCTCTAGCTAAAACTCATGGGTGCAAGTTTTATTTAATCAATTTATCTCCAAATATGCATTAAACATGGACCATTTTACTAGGGAATGCATTATGGGTCAATGGTTTTGTTATAAAACCATGATTTTCTCAATCATGCAAATGAAAATTTGACACATTGTGAACTATTGCATTTTGAAGAAGTTAAGAAATCTGCTTATGTAAGGAAATTAAACTATCTATAACATGTTTTTTACTAAACAAACTATATGAATCATTGTCCACAAGGGTTGACACATAAAAATATCAACAAAACGTGATGGAATAAGATGTTCCTATTAGAGAGTATGGTACAGCCGAGGGTACACAAGGTTTTCCCATGTAAAATGCATGTTTTGACCTATCTTAATAACATCTGATAGTGCCATGTAAAACTCAGACCCGGATCCAAATCCACTTCATTGGATTCAGACTTATTGCATAAAATTAGGATTCGGATTCGAATCCACGGCAACCCAAACCATATCAATTTGGATTTCTTAAAACTAGGGATGTAAACCCAGCGAGGCTCGGTATGATCCAGGAAATACTGAGCCCAACCTAATCGGATCTGACTTAATTGGATACGAGTTCATATTCAAGTCGGATGAGATCATCTAAAACTGAATCCATATCTGACCGACTTAAAATCTGACATATAATGATATACATGTTCCCGTTCGGATTCTAATTGAATTCGGATCTTAATCAGTCTCGGAATGGGATTTGAATGCAAAATCCAATATCGAACCCGGATCCGATTGTTAATTGGATCCTACTTTAGCTACCGGATATGACTAATTGGATTCAGATTCGGATTGGGTCGGATG
This sequence comes from Nuphar pumila, assembly GCF_984573655.1. Taxonomy (NCBI): domain Eukaryota; kingdom Viridiplantae; phylum Streptophyta; class Magnoliopsida; order Nymphaeales; family Nymphaeaceae; genus Nuphar; species Nuphar pumila. Next base: position 32,823,127 of record NC_143252.1, read on the forward strand.
TCAGAAAATATCCGATCCGTTGACATCCCATCCGTACTTAGAACTACGTTCTCTTCTTCCCTTCACTAAAATATCAGTGAAAACAAAACCCTAGCCTTTCTACCAGAAGGAATCTCTCTCTCTCTCTCTCAGAAGAGTTTTCTCAGATTTCCGGTGGCCAAAGCGTGCAATCGAAGCCGCGAAAATGTCGGGTGGTTTCTTTCGAGTAAGAATAATCTTTGCGATCCTTCCTTTTTCTCTCCGATTTCGTGTTTCTTTTGGCGAATTTTAGGTCTTTTTCGATCATTGCCTCTCGAAAACGATTGATCTCTTTCGATCGTGGTTTTAGTTTTGCATTTTTTCCGTTAAGGCTTCGGCTTCGTTTTTCTTTTCATGGCTGAATTTGAGTCGCTTTCCTTTTGGGATTCTAGGGCACGTCGGCCGATCAGGACACTCGTTTCTCGAACAAGGAAGCGAAGTTGCTCAAGTCGCACAAATTCGCGCCGGAATTAGAGCATCTGGTTCGTAAATTGTCTCGACTAGACCTCATATGTAGATGATCATCACGCAGTGTTCTTTTTTCTTTTTGGGTTTTTTTTTGGAGGGAAATTACGGTGTTGTGATCGGAAATATTTGTGTTTAGGTCGATATGAAGAAGGTAAAGATGGACGTCATCAGACCGTGGGTTGCAAACCGAGTGACTGAGCTTCTTGGTTTCGAAGATGAAGTTCTCATCAATTTTATATTTGGACTACTCGATGGAAAAGTAATTATACACGTTGTATTGTCTGTTTGTTTATGCCACTGCGCTTTTCTTGATTCATTTTATAAGGCTTCTTCACGGTTTAGTTTGTCACGATACTTTTGAACTGATTGGTGCTTTTTTAGAGCATTGCTCTAGTTTTTTGTTGGCCAAGTATCTGAAAAATGCCTATTTTTTGCAAATTTCATTACATAGCGAAGAAATTTATTCATGAATCATTGTAACTTTTGGTTACTTCACTATCCATCGGTGAATTAGCTGACTGCTTCCTTAGTTGTCAAAGGCGGCGCGCTGCCTAGGCGACCTAGGCGCAGCCTAGGCTTTTTTTAGAGCCTAGGATTTTTTTTTGGAAGTTTCTTTTTTTAAGAAGGCATGCCATTTGTTTTCTTTGAGAAGAAGAAGAAGAAGAAGAAGAAGAAGAAGAAGAAGAAGAAGAAGAAGAAGAAGAAGAAGGAGAAGAAGACATGTTATTTGTCTATTGCGTGTATTATGTCTATTTTTGAGAAGAAGAGGAAGAAGAATAAGGCATATTGTTTGTCTATTGCTTGTATTATGTCTATTGTTTAAAAGAAGAAGAAGAAAAGGAGGAGGAGGAGGAGGAAGAGGATTATGGTTATGGTTACGGGGAGGAGGAGGAGGTTATGCTTATGTAATATAATTGCTTTACAGTGTTCAACGACATATTATTTGTCTATTGCTTATTGTTGATTGATTTTATGTTGTATACATGTTTCTTATTATGTTTTTTTTTAAATTTTTTTTTATTTGGGCTATCGCCTAGGCCTTTTTAGGGGCTCATCGCCTAGGCTCCACCTAGCGCCTATGACAACTAAGACTGCTTCTGATATTTGATTCCTGTGAGACGATGTTTGAGAAATTCAATCGCTAAGAACTGCTATGTATTTGCGTTCTCTAATTGATACATTTTATTTTTTTGAAGAATGTGGATGGGAGACAGATTCAAATCCAGTTGACTGGGTTCATGGAGAAAAATACGGGTAAGTTCATGAGGGAGCTATGGAGTCTCTTGCTTAGTGCACAGAAGAACATTAGCGGTGTACCTCAGCAATTCTTGGATGCCAAAGAAGAAGAAACCAAGAAGAAGAAGGTCCCATTTTCAGCACATTATTTTCGACAATTAGTCTTCTAAAATATGGTCATAATTATGAATAGTGTTAAATGAAAATTAGGTCGGTTCTCTTTAACATGAAGTGTTAGTCATCTTTTTTTTCCCCATGGATTGTAGGCAGAGGCTGATCGCATTAACCAGGAAATTCAGCAGAAGAAAGAGAAGGATAATCAAGAAATGGAGCGGGAGCATAAGAAGAAGCTGGTAATGAATAGATAGTAGTATTATTTTTGAAGTTGTAATGTAGTATCATTTGCTCTTTTTTCCCCCATTTCAATATCTTCATCTGTTCATTTGTATTTGACATCATTTTTATTTCTTCTGCATTCAGCTAGCCTCTCCAATATTTTGGGTTCATATCCTTGTTTTCCTCAAACTGCTGTAGGATGGTGAGATGGATAACTCAGGGGCCAAAATTCATGCTTCTGATGCTAGCTCAAAGCATTTGCTGCCGAAGACTTCTAACTCTCATGTAGAAGGCAGTGAAATAGAGGGGCATAAATTGCCTGAAAGAGAGGGGTTAGATACACAACTTCTCCATGCCATGTTTTTTCTTGTTCTTAAAAGTTTGGTGGAGCTTTAATACATCTTCATCGTATGCGTGCTTCAGTTTCACTGGATTATTTACCCTTTAATATGGTCTAGTATACATCATTAGGTTATCACAATGCCACATTTTATTTTTCCTTTAAAATTATATATTATTTATAATTAATTCATGCTTGGACAGTGACTTCCCAAGGTAAAAGGCATACACAAGCACATAAAAGAAGAATGAAATATTGTATGTGTTTAAATTGCTCACTTGATGAGGTTTAACTAAAACTTTATGATGCTTATCATGTAAACTGTGCTTATAAATGGATTGTATGTCAATCATGGATTCTCTTTGTGGTTGTCAGAGTTTGGTGAGCATTGATCCTTTTTTTACACTTCAGGTCGCACGATACCATATCATAGTAGCGATACATTGATCAAATAGGATCCAAACATCATTTATCTACCATTTCATGGGAAAATTTTGCAAAAAGATGGAAGTGAATTCAGTGAGAAACTTCCATTGGATTGCATCTTTGCAGCGGTTCTTGAATGGTCTACAGCTAGATCAATATATCATTGTTGTATTGTAGAATTTGTTATGAAGTTTGGGTATAATTAGGGCATTTTCTTTTTCCAATTATTGCACACTATGTGGGTTAACATTGGTATTTTAGTGTATGCTATGTGATGTACCAAAGCAAAGTTCAATCCTGGTGTTGTTAATTTCAAGGTCACCAAGTATGTATTTTTGTGGACCATCAAATTGAAGGGTCTATCAACATAGATGGAACATGTTAATTAATAGGGTTTTCATATCCTGTCAAAGCTAGAATTTCTGAACATTGCAGGAGCATATCGAAGTCCACGGTCCACCTGGGTTCTACGTGTATCAAGTGAGGAATCCTAAGAGTGTTCTGCTTGAAGTTTTTATCATTTGTCAGGTTGATATATTTTTAAAATTTAAATTGAAAAATCTTGTTCTGATTCAGGCTCTTTATTAATTTTGCGCAGATTGCATATTTGAGTGCTTGGCAGCGCTTGGCTGTGTAGGATACCTGATGCCATAAATATATGCAAAATAAGCTTGGGCAGATTGCATATTTGTTTTTCAATATTCATTTGTTTTCCTCCATTTGTCTTCTTATTTTCGAGTAAGACCTTTGCAACAAGTTCTAGTTTTAATGCAGGAAAAATTTTGAAGGTTGAATTGTGGTTTGTGGATGTACTATAATGCAATTTTATATTGGTAAACCAATATAAGCCATCACTATGTATTTCATGATTTTTGGTGCCATCTAGTCTATATACGTGTACACTATAAACAAGTTTAACATGTTTTCTCTTCGTAAAATTTTGAGAATGTTGTGAAATGTTTGCAACTGCAATGGTCATTCTTTTATAACTGATGAGCAGAGTTGTCTGCCAAAAACTTTTGTTATATTCTGTTTTTTCTTGTTCTGTGGGTTTGTTCATCTCTCTCTCTTTCACGCACACACACACACACAAATGCACACATTTATGTGTTTGTATGGTTGCTGATTTCGCCTCATGTTTCATTGTGGTTCTGTTCTTTTTTTTTATTAAACTAATTATCCGCCTTACCATGCCATGAACTTTTTGTTGGTTCAAGGTCTACCTCTTCCAGTGAAAGATATAGATCAAGAAGCATGTCGAGATCACCCAGACATCAAAGACACCCTCTTTCTGTTGACAGGCGCTCTTATTCTCCAGAACGTTCTCCACGTCGTAATCCCTCACCACATTATGCTCGGTCACCTCCAAGACGCAGATCACCTTATTCAAGGCGTCAGTCACCTTCGCCAGTAAGGCGTAGGTCTCCAACTCCTGTTCGACGTAGATCCATGTCCCCCTTGCGCCGTAAATCTCCATCTCTTTTGAGGAGGAGGTCTCGATCTCCACGGCAGAGGTCTCCTTCGCCTGTGTGGAGGAGGTCTTCTCCTGCACGATGGAGGTCTCCTCCACCTCGTCGTAGATCTCCTCCTTCCAAAAGGAGATCCCCTATGGATCGATCCCCAAGATACCATAGAAGGTCTCCTGTTCGGTCACCCAGAAGACGAAATGTGGAGGTTTCTCCCCGCCCAAAAATCCGGTAAGATGATGAGATTTTCAAGTAAAATTTTGCTTGGTTTCTTGTTGCTGGACTATTAATTAACACATTGTCACAACCATACATTCTCAGGAGTCGAAGTCCATACAGAAGTCGCAGTCCTCCATACAGAGGTCATAGGAGCTTGAGTAGAGGGCCTAGTGGTCGTGTCAATGGTTCAGAATCAAGAAGATACAGAGATGAAAGAAAGAATCATAGGTAGTGCTATCCTCGTGCAGCCCCAAGTTGTGCCATAAAGGGTCCTGTTTCATGCATCTTCTCTTAATATTTATTTATTTATATTTTTATTCCCAACTTGTGCAGGGCAAGTGGAAGAAGGTCCCCAGATGTCCATGCTCTTGAGAGAGATGAAAGTGAACGTTCTGGTGGGGGGCGCAAGGTTTCTGGATCTTCAGTGTGGCTTCCATATACTTCTTTGAGGTCACCACAACGTGATGTGAAGTTGAAACCTGATTCCTCTCATAAAGTCTCTGCACCGTCACCTGTGGAAGATCCAATTCATAGTCAGTCTGAATCACCTGTGTATGCACGAAACACGAATTTGAATGAGGATAGGGGGTCAGTTTCTGATCTTCTCTGTGGTTTCAACTCTGCACCAGTTTTGTTAAAGTAGTTTTGCTGTTAAGCTATTGACGTGTATTTGAGACACTTCTGTTTTCTCAGTGAGCCAGATCAACATGAGAACTCTAAAAAGCTTCATAAGGAACGAAGGATTCACCATGATAATTCAGAATCAAGTGCAGAAGAGCAAGCGATCTTACCTTCCAGGTTTTATTTTACGTTTAATCATTCGTTTTGCTGTTTTTGATTCTAGGAGAAATTCCCCCTTGTGAAATCCTTTTGCATGCATTTTTTCAAGAGACAGACCTTCCATCTCATTCATTTGCTCACTTCATTCACCTTGATGCTGATAAAATACATTTGCAGAAAAAAACCGAGTGATAGGATTGATGCTCCAAAAAAACCAAGCAAACATTCAGCTAAAGTTCATAGCAGAAGTGGGTTTCCTCAGACGAGTGAACTCAGGGAACATTCTCCTGCAGCATTATTAGTTAATTCATCATCCAAAAATCGGGACCTCTTGGAGTTATCTGAATCAATGAAGAGAAACCAGAGTCCGAGGAGGTGGTCCATCTGTAGCTTGGTCTACCCTGTATCTTTTCTTTTCTTCAGCTTGTTCTCTGACATTATCTTTTGATGGCAGGAGTGTTGTTTCTTCTCGGAAAGATTTCCTTAAGAAGCAGGCTCAACAATCATCTCATATCTCTGAAGAAATTGAATATGGGCCTGGCAGGTTAGAGCAAACTGCTTCTCGAGAACATGCTCTGTTGAGGCAGCCATCTTCAAGGCGGCATACTAGGGATGATTCATCTCCAGAAGAAAAGTATGCTGATGCATACATGGATTCAAAGAAAGTTTACAGAAAAAGAAAGATGGATGAAAAAATTAGATTGCCATCTGTGAGTAACAATGATTATAACTTGGAGTACAAGAAGAAAGAGACTGAGAAATCCATGAAGAAGGTGGACCATGATCAGCATGGGGACATATATGAGTCTGATGTTGAGGAAAATGAGAGTGCAAGATATCATAATTTGGGCAGCAAAAAACAGAAGAGAGAAGAGGGTGACAGAAAACATGATGGCGATGATGATGATGGTTCACAAATTGATGAGAGGAAGGAAACAAAAAGGAGGAGGAAGGAGGAAAAGAGATTGCGGAAGGAGGAGAGGAGGAGAAGGCATGAAGAGCGGCACCGGAGAAGGGAAGAGCGGCATGCAATAAAGCTGAAGGCCAAATCTACTGTTACAGTTTCTTCTGACTTTGAAGAAAATCACAAAGGCGCTGATCGGTCAGATGGTGATGATATACATGAAAAGTCTCATCAAAGTGATTTAGAGGAAGAAGAATCAGAGCAAAAAAGCCTTGAGATTGAGCTTCGAAAGAAAGCTCTTGAATCATTGAGAGCGAAGAAGGCTATTGTTCACTAAATTTGTTTTCAGAAGCATTTTGAACTAATTTTCTTGTGTAGAACTATACAGAACTGTTCTGTGTTGTGAAGAATGTACTCTGTTCTTTCCTAGGCCATTAATTTGATGTATTCTGTGTTTACTGCTGACAGTTAAAGTTGATAGCGACGATTTCCTGAGATATTGAATGATGCAACCATTCCCAAGATTTCCCTGCTGGGCTTTCGGGTAATGTCTGCCTTCTGATTGTTGGTGGCCATTCTTGCTGCTCTCTATACGATTTTTTTGTTGGCCATATTCCTTAAGAATGGGGAACATCTAAGTTCTTATTATGCCTTGTAATATTGAATTTTAATGATATATGCTATCAGTGCACAACCTGTTGTGATTGTCAGTGAGTTTTACATGGGGAATCCTTAGCATGTTTGCAACAAACTGACTTGAAGGCCTAATATATCATCAATACTAAATCATATTTGTCATTGGTTGATAGATGAAAAATACTATGACCTAGGTGCGTTGGTTGAGCAGAAGTGTGCAACAACTGCCTGTGATGCCTTTTATAAGGTGAACCATTTTACAGATGCTTTATGGGATTTGTTCAGAGGAGGGATGAATTGGTTATTTTGCAGTTTTTTCGTGATAATGTAATTTCTTTGCATGGAATACTGGTTTAACATCTTGTTCTTGGCAGCTTTGATGGTCACCCTGGACCTTATTTTAATATGTACATCAGATCATGTGAGCTTCAGTCTTCATCTTGTATTCGTGCTGATATCAGCGGTTTGAACATCTCACTCATGTATGTATATATGTTAATTTCTTAATAAAAGAAATAAATAATTGTCACCCATTTCTCTGTTTCTTGTTCTTAACTGCATTGGCAGTTGGAGTGGAAGTTCACAATGTGACTTTGTGAATGAGCAGTCTGATAAGTGGTCTTTATTTTTCACCATTTTTTCTAAAATTTTCTTTGGTGGTTTAATTTTTATTTTTGTTCTGTTATATATTTTTTTCTACTTCAGCAAATCTGGCTGAAATGTTTATTTAATTGGAGAAATTTCAGAAACGCTATAAAATTTCCACATACTGTGTTGAAGGAGATCGGATGATGATTTTTGAGCTCCTAATAGTGATGGTATTCAGTGTTTACATCAGCAATCATCTACAAGAGCATGAGATACAATGTCAAAACTGAAACTAGTAACCCCTTCACATCTCGAGTTCGATTTGCAATTCAGAAATTAAAATGAGAAAAAGGAACTGGAAATCATGCATGAGCACTCCTGGCAAACTTTTATAGAATAAGATATCGTATTGTATCGTAACAAAATAAGATATCGTATCGTATTGTAAAAAATCGTAAATTTTGAAAAAAAAATTTCAAAATTCTAAAAAAATCAGAAAAAAATAACATTTTTTTTAAAATCATAACACATAAAACAATGATGAAATGCTCAAAATGCAACCATAAAATCACATGTGAAGCATTTATGTCTCTACTTCATCAAGAATCAAATCTCACATGAACAATAGTAATGTCTTCAATTAAGAACATGCCACAAGATTCATAAAAAAACAAAAAAATCAAGTTTATGAATACTTAACAGTTACAAATTACAATACATAACCAAGTTTTTAAGAAGTATACCATCAATGATTATCATTATCTTCTTCTTGTTCGTCATCTTCTTCTCCTCCTTCGACATTTAAATCATCTCCAATATAAGTGGGGTCTACGTCATCTACATATTGAGCTCCCTCCATGTTTATCCATTGCAATGTTGTGAATAGCGTTGAGGCGTAGCGAGGCATAAGACCCGCTCACGAAGCGAGGCGTAAAGCGTAAGCTTCAAAAAAATTAGTAAAAAAATCAACAAAAAACAAACAAAAAAAATGCATCATTTATGTGCTATTAATGAATAATTGGATAAGGTAAAAAATCTACACTAAATTATAAAATAATAGTTCACGAGAAATTAATAAACATAAGAATGAAAAATAAAGTGAAACTTACAATGATACAATTGTCAGAGTTGTAAAACATAATAGGTCACCGATAATTCTTGTTTGCCTACACCAATGTTATAAAAAAACGCTCCTTGAGGCGCAAAAGGCGTGCCTCAACTTGAGGTGCGGCCCTCCGTGCCTCAAGGCGCAAGCCTGAGGCGCAAATTTTTTTTTTTACAACAAAACTTTTGAGACATAATAAAAAAGACTTTTGTTGGTTAATCTCATATATTTTCCAGTTATTTCAGTTATGTAATAAGTTTCTTAGTATATTACTATATTTTAACTTTTGTTGGTTAATCTCGATATTTTTCAGTTATTTCAGTCACTTAATTAGTTTCTTAATATATTTTAACTTTTATTGGTTAATTTCATATATTTTTCAGTTATGTAATCAGTTTTTTAGTTACTTTTATATGTTAATCTCATATTTTTTAGAATAATCTCATATATTTTAACTTTTGTAGGTTAATCTCATATTTTTCAGTTATTTCAGTTATGTAATCAGTTTCTTAGTATATTTTAACTTTTGTTGGTTAATTTCATATATTTTCCAGTTCTGTAATCAGTTTTTAGTTACTTTTTTTTATATGTTAATCTCATATTTTTTAGAATAATCTCATATATTTTAACTTTTGTAGGTTAATCTCATATATTTTCCAGTTATTTCAGTTATGTAATCAGTTTCTTAGTATATTTTAACTTTTGTTGGTTAATCTCATATATTTTCCAGTTATGTAATCAGTTTTTTAGTTACTTTTATATGTTAATCTCATATTTTTTAGAATAATCTCATATATTTTAACTTTTGTTGGTTAATCGCATATATTTCCCAGTTATATTAACGGTTTTTTAGTATATTTTTTCTTTTATTGGTTAATCTCATATATTTTCTAGTTATGCGATCATTTTTTTAGTTACTTTTATATGTTAATCTCATATTTTTTAGAATAATCTCATATATTTTAACTTTTGTAGGTTAATCTCATATATTTTCCAGTTATTTCAGTTATGTAATAAGTTTCTTAATATATTTTAACTTTTTTTGGTTAATCTCTTATTTTTCATTTATATAATCAGATTTTAGTTAATTTTATATGTTAATCTCATATTTTTAGTACTTATTTGAGATTTTCTATTTCTTATTGGTTGTTATTTCATTAATAAAACATTTCTTTATTTATTTGTATTTTTAGATATATTTTTTTTATAATTTTTATTAGTTTTCAATTTTTTTTTGAGGCTTACGCTTTACGCCTCGAGGCTTACGCCTCGCCTCGGTTTCTGGTGGAGCGCCTCACTACGCCTCAACGCTTTTCACAACACTAGCCTGCACCTTCCTGAACAATTAATCGGTTAAAAATATGCCAATGATCAAAAGCACAATACCATACTCAATAGAAAGATCACAAAATAGATGCATACATAAAGAAAAAAAACAAATTTCATCAATGAATACAACATAAATAAATAAATGTGTGAATTGTCAAGTAAAAACATATACAATATCAACAACTAGAGTTATTAAACATAGCAGATAATACACTTTAGAAATTGAAAGTGCAACACAATTTTTAAGTTACTGGTGATATACATTCAATATTCATAATTTCATATGAAAAACAAAAGTAAAAAAACCAAATCTCCAATAAAAGTTTCCACCATTGTAACTTTGGGGTCTCATGGCCAAATGAGTTCCACCAATCTTTAATTATATAGCACTTTCTCATTGGTAGGTAACTATGCATATTGTTTTTAAAAGACAAATAAGGAGCTTCTATGTCCCGCATTTACAAGTTTTGCAACTTCATATCTCACTTTCTATAGCATTGTGTGTCACAAGAAAGAGTTGAAGGTTACGTTCTTCAAATGAAGGGTCTCATGGCCAAAAGAGTTCAACCAATCTTTAATTATATAAGCTAAAATTGTAATGACTTGATCGAAATTCTGGAGATAAGAACATAACCTTTAATTCTTGTGACACACAATGTTATAGAGAGTGAGATATAAAGTTGCAAAACGTGTAAATGCAGGACATAAAAGCTCCTTATTTGTGTGCTTTCTCATCAAGTTGAGCACTCATGCATAATTATATATGTATCTTGTGATACATTTTGCATTTTTTTTACTCTTAAACATGCTAGTTTGGCTAATATCTTCAAGCATTAGATCTAAACAATGTGCAGCACATGGCGTCCAATGCTTTATCTTTTTGCAATATTTTTTCAGTAGCTACATAGTTTGGTGAATTATCTGTGATGTTTTGCACCACATTTTCTTCACAAACCTCTTTCACAACCTCTTCAAATAATTTACAAAGATTTTCAGCTGTTTTTTTCACTGAGCTGACTTTGAAGGACTTCAAAAACATTGCTCCGGATGAGCTATTAACAAGAAAATTAATCAAGTATCTCCTATTTCCATCAGTCCAACCATCAACCATGATGCTACAACCAACCTTAGGCCATGATTTTTTAAATTTCTTTAACAACTGATGTGTGTGCTCTAGTTCTTCTTTCAATGTCCATGTTCTCTTCTCATGATAAGATGTCTTGAATCCTAGATCATAGTTCGTGATTGCATCCAACATAGGGTTGAAATATGAACTATTGTAAATGTTGAATGGTAAAACATTTGCATAAAAAAAACCTACCTATAGCACAACACATTTTTCCTCTCTTCTTTCTTAAAAGTACTATTGATTATAGATTATCGTGCTTTCTTGTTGACAAACTGATCCATTGGGGACCAACTGCATTTATCTTTCCACCGTCAACAACTTTCATTTCATTATCAGCTGCAGATGGCATTGAACCATAATATATTTCACTCTTTCCAATTTCAAATAATTTTTCTTTCTTCTTGTCTTTACACTCCTTATACTCGTGTAAAAGTCTACGAAAGAAGTTTCTTACTTCATTTGTCACATTTGGACAAGGCTGAACTACATGTCTTGTGCGAGCCAAATGATGCTTTAACCTTGAAACGCCACCCTTAGTCACTTGGAGACAATAATTGCATTGTATGTCTTATGAGGCTATTGTCATTGGTGGGATTTGAAACTTTACTTTCATGTTCCTGGATCTCTAGGTGCCATTTTTTGAACTGAAAAAATATCAAATTAAAAAAATATCAAATTTAATAAACAATCTTCAAAAAAATCAAAATAACAAACAAGAACCACTGAACCAGTAAATCACTCTTTAATATAACAATTAATGCACTTTTACAAATTGAAAGTGCAACAAAATTTACAACATTTTGATAAACAATTAAAATTTAATCAATATAATTACTTAAGCAAATCAATAGTACAATTGTTGTATTACAATTTACAACACACACAAATACACACTCAACTACATTTACATATAAACTACATTAATACACATGCAAATGATGATTGGGCTTAGCCTATGCCAAAAAGTAAGAAAGAATAAATTTTTATGACTTTTATTCAGCTAATAACAGAAGCCATTGAATATTTTATGTTGAAAATTGGTGAGCTGATCCAGAAATGTTTCCTTGCTGGTTTACCAAAATCTCAGTTTTTTGAAAAGCCAGGTTTTGGTATGTCATCCAGGTAGTCCCTAAAGGGAATTTGAAAGAGTTATCAATTACAATAACCTCAATCAGAAGAACTCTCCAATTTTTTCTTCTCAAAATGAAGTGGTACTATAACCATAAAGCTTTTTAAAATGGTAGGAAAAATTGATTTTTTTGTAACTTAGCAGGAGGTAGTAATGATGCTCCAGTTAGAAGGATGGAGAAATGGGAAAATATATTAGTTAAAAGAGGTCGGGGTAGGCCTAAGAAGACTTGGATGGAGATGATAGGAAAGGATATGAATGCTTTGAACCTCACCAAGACATGACATTGGATAGAAATGATTGGAGGAGAAGGATTCATGTGGAAGACCCAGAATGATTTTCTTTTTTGGTTCATATCGTTGACCCCAATTGTTTTGGGATGAAGGCGTAGTTGTTGTTGTTGTTGTTAGCAGGAGGTAGGAAAATTTGAATGTTTTTGAACTTGGCAAGACACCTGCCCAAGTGAGGTGACACCTGGAAAAATCTGCTGGCTCAGATTTAAGAAAATTTTGCAAGTATCATGCTGCTCATTGTCAGACTAGTGTTGTTCCATGTCAAGAATCATACTCAATAGAGATACATATAAAAGATAAAACAAGACTGCAAGAGTTATGGCCTTTAGAGAAAAAAAGGAGAAGAAAAATAAAATGATGAAACACATAAGAAGCCAATCAGAATGGAATAAGTTCACATAAAAAGTTCTTTCATCCTCCAGAAATCATGTGCAATGCATTGCCACTTTACTTCTGGTCTGTCATAGACAACGCCAATATTAAATAGCACACATGAAAAACTGAACAAATTTGTAGGAACTATAAGGAAAAGACAAAAATATGTGGGGTAGGATGGGTCAAGAATATGAGGCAGTGGATAAGTTCCATAAAAAGCTTTCTTCAACATATTTCAAACCAAACAAAAATCCGATAATGACATAAAGCAATTGAGATGAAATATCTCTAAAATAGGAAAAACTTGCCGAAGAAGAGAGTATTGTCACTCACCAAAACACACACACACACACGGAGAGAGAGAGAGAGAGAGAGAGAGAGAGAGAGAGAGAGAGAGTACTGTCACTTGCCGAAACAAGGAGAGAGAGAGTACCACCGATCGTTGGAGAGAAAGAGAGAGTATCGTCGTTCGTCGGAGATAAAGCGTACCGTCGTTCGTCGGTGGAAGAGGGGAGAAGGGCAGACGATGCCCTAACTTTCTTCCCTTTTCAGCTTTTCTATAAAACTTTTTTTTAATAACAATAAGGTGATCAAGTTGACCACCTTATATACAAGGCATGCACCTCATACTTGAGGCGCGCCTAACTACGTATGAGGCACACACATCATACCATCATGCACATTGAAGCATAGTTAAGTGTGCCTCGCTTCGAGGCACACTTTTAATGCCTCAAAGCATGCTTTTAACAACATTGATCCATTGAATGTCCTCTTCATTCAAGGCTTATTTAACCTATTCATTCAATACATCAAATTTCTCTAAATTGATGGGATCAAACTGTTTTTTATGCCTCCTTGATGATAGCTTTTGTATTTGCCTAAAAAGATAACATGAAAATTTAAAATTAGTTGAATTTTGTATGCATTAAAAAAAATTAAATAACACATTAATATGACAAATAAACTTTATAATTTTAAAATTACCTTTGCTTCGGTCGTAGGTTGTTGTGAACATACACGAGGCCATTGAGCCTTTTGTGCTCTAATCTGTTTTTTTGCTTTGTATGAATTTGCTCAAAGACACTCAAATTTCTTTCGCACTCACTTGCACTGCATGTTTGACTTAGGACGCGAATATCAAAAGCTCTTACATTTGGAACATCACTTCCAAACTTAGTCCACCACGTCTGAAAAAAACAAGAAAATATGAAATCAATAAGACAAGAATTGATATAAATCATACATTCATACAAAACATCATAACTAAATAACAATGTGAAATTAAAATTGAAATAGACAAATAAATTACTTGGACGCATTGTGGTACGGTTTTGCAGTGCTATAAGTCTCCCCATATCATACAATGCATTGTCGTAAATTTTTATTTTCTTATGAATCTAATCTTGAATGCCATAATTAGGGTTCTACCTTTCAATGCAATTAAGAGATCCTTGTTGACTTCCCTGTCTATCTTAAATGTAGGAGAGTATCTACATGCAAGATTTAAATAAACACTGCAGCATGAATAAGTTGATGAAGCTGCCCAGTCCACCTATGGTCAATGATGTTCGATTGGCCTGAGAAATTGTCTAAGGCATGTTGGGCTCCCTCCAAAAAGACAGTCACCGGAGCAAGGCCGTATATCTTGGTCTACGGGACCAACGCAATCACATCGATGCCATTACGCAAGCAACTCGAGTTCCGCTCAAGTACCGAATCGGAGATAAAGAAACAAATCAAACAAGAATGAATGAGCTACATATGCTCGACGAGCGCTGATACAACGCTCTTCATCGAACACAGATGTACCAAGCTCGAGTTGCACGAGCCTATGACAAGCGTGTTCGGCAAATACAATTTTTTATTTCTATTTAAATTATCTCTAATGACACCTTTTGCCTTATCCATGGCCTCATTGAGATAACCCTTAACGGGTCTGTCTTTGTTGTCAACCAATCAGAGCACCTTTACTAAAGGTATACTTATTTTCAACAATTTAACATATGAATCCCAAAACTCACTTCTAAATACAATATCTACAATTTTCTTGGCTTTCTTTTTTGGTAATGGGGATATGCATTCCACTCATCTGAAGAAAACATCTTTTTAAGTGCACTTGTATTCTTTATAAGACTCTGTACTGTAAAAAACATTCGTAGCAAATATAGTAACTGCTCTAGGAATCAACTCAGCACCATTAGTATACTTCCTCGTTAAGCTCAAAACCCATGAATAAATTTTGTAATTTCTTGGCAACATTCAACTGTAAGTCGTATCCAGAGTTACCAGAAGCTTCTTAGATAGGTGAGAAGCTCGCTTCTCGGAAACTCGCTTCGGAAGCGCGATACTACTCGCTTCCAAAACTTGATGGGAATCTCGATTTTCATATGCTTTCCACATGTTTTATTCTTCTTATATGTTTTCTCACTCCACTTTTCATGTTTTTTATGTGTTTGCTCTCACGCTTCTCACTCACTTCTATGTGCTTTCTCTAAATTGGCTATCATCATTTTTAGATTTTGTTAAAAAATTAATTTCGATACTAAAACATCATGAAATTTAAGAATAGTCACTTTTATTTTAGTTTTTATTTTTATTTCTCGCTTCCCACTTCCTATACATTTTAAAATGTATCGCTCGCTTTCGCTTTCCGTATCGTTTCCCGCTTCTGTTTCCTAGTTTGGCCACCTTGGTCGTATCTATCCATGCTGTCAATGCTCTCAAGCATGGGGTTTATGGAATGGGCAGTACACGTGGTTCAAAAGAATGACCCATAATTTTCTGCCAGTCCTTTACCTGCTGCCCTATAACTTGTTGCATTATTAGTAATAAACTGTATAATTTTTTGAGGTTGAACCTTTTCGACAACTTGTTAAAAAATCCTTAGCAATACATCTGTTGGCCTAGGCGTATCAGACAAATCAATTGATTTTAAAAACATGGTTCCTTTTGGGGAGTAGACAAGAAAATTTATCAAAGTCCTCGACTTTATGTTTGTCCATCCATTTGCCATGATGTTACACCCAGTCTCTCTCCATGACTGCCTCATCTAATCACAATAAGCATTTACTTCATTCACATTAACATCTAAAATCTTTCTTCTTAAAACTTGATATGAATGCATCTTGTATCCAGGCTCAATACTTGTTATGTCATATGCCATGGCAGCCTGAAAATGAAATGAATTTGCCACATTGAAAGGAATGCATGCATCATAAAACCATCTCCCAATCGCGAGATTTGCCTACTCAACTAAATGCTAAGGAGTCATAGCAGTACGAATGTCAGATTGCGCCCCAAGGACAGTTCTAGGAGGAAAAAAGCTCTTAGCAGAGCCTTTATTTCTACCTCCTCTCGAAAAAATCCCTCTTCTTTTTTTGCCTACAACACTATTACTACTAGCACCAACCACACATTTTCCCTTCGATGCAGAACTTTTTATTTTTGATGCTATGTTAGGAGTTGTAGGATCAGAAGTAGGGAGCTCATCTTCGTCCTCTCAAGGCTGAGCATACCCTATTTCTGCTTCACTCATCTCTTTTTCTTGGTTTTTCTCTCAAACCATTAAGTGATTGTTGGCATTTCCATTTCACGGCATCCTGCAAAGTCCCTGACGTGCATGACACAACATTTAGATGTGTCCCCGCTAAATGATGCTTTAACCGAGAGATACCACCCAAAATAACAATATGCCAATAGTTGCATTCGATTTTCAATCGGTTTCACCCATTATTTGAGTGCTCCATTGCCATGCCGAATCATATGACATATGATGCCATCATCCCAAAAAAAGCTTAGTAAGAAACAATATATATATATATTACCTTAATCCACTTTCTTGAGTGAAAAAATGGTGAAAATGCATTCTTGATAAAATTGCAAAAGCCCTCTCTCTTGCATACAGATTAACCCCCAAATCGCTCTCACAAGTCCTAGGGTGCGCGCATGTAATGAAACAAGGGTGCACGAATACAATGCCAACAATGGGCTACACAAGTGCACAATAATAATGTGGTCTCTAATGGACCGATCACAATCTCATAAAAGAGATAGAAAATATGAACTTCACAATAACACAAAGACACAAAGCCTAGAACTAAAAGAGGATATATATATATATATATATCACAAAGTGCCTTAGAAAAGGCATAAGTTACGAGAGTGAGGCTCTATTTATAGAGCCTCACATATGTTGAAAGGAGGCAGTCCAGTGAATAGTAGGATTGTCCCCCCAACAATCACTTTACTTTATACAAAAAAGAAAATAAAAAACTAAAAATAAAAAAGACTATTCAATCTCTAATGGATTGTACTAAAATACATTTTATAATAATGACCAAAATACCCTTGATATACGTATATTGTTAAAATGTACGTATATCAGTTAGGTATATATGCAATATTTTAACACTCAAACTTATGGTAAAATCACCGAAAGTTTGCTAAGAAGATATAAGAATCTGGGTAGAGGAAGAGCTTTGGTGAAAAACTCCGCAATCTAAAACTAGGACTTCACATATGGCAAAGTAATTGTTCCCTTCAAATATTCTTTGCGACATAGTGACAATTCATCTCAATATGTTTTGTTTGCTCATGAAATGTGATTGCTGACTATATATATGGCGCTTTTGTTATCGCTGCATAATTTTGAAGGTTCTAAAACATCATCTCCCATATCTGAAAGTAGTGCTCTCATCCACACGATCTCGGTGGTTGTTGTAGCCAGTCCTATACTCAGCTTCCGTGGAAGATAAAGACACTTTGTGTTGTGTTTTGTATCCGCAAGAGATGAGGAAATCACCTACAAACACACAAAAACCTGAAGTTGAGTGACGGTTATTGGGATCACCTCTCCAATTAGAATCAATATAAGTAATAAGATTTAAAGATGATGAAGAGGATAAGAATAACCCTTTAGATATAGTTTTATTAATGTATCAAACTATTCTTAATACTGTAATCATGTGAACCAATGTGAGTGCATGTTGAAAGCAGTGTGTAAAACATGCACAATGTCTAGCCTGATAATGGATAAACACATTAGTGATCCGATAAGTTGTCTATAAGGAGTTGGATCATCTAATAACATTTCGTCTTCAGCTCTCATTTTTGCATTTATCACTTCAGGAGTATCGACATATTTTGTGTCAGTGATTCTCGAACACGCAACAATATATGTTTTAAGCTTGATTTGAGACAAACTATACCCTCTTGGCGAGTAAGCTCCTTCAATTCCTAAAAAGTATCTCAAAAAACTAAGGTCAATCATATTAAAAGATTTTTAAGCATAATTTTAATTTCTTCAATTTCCTTCTGATCATTCCCAGTGATGATAATATCATCAACATATAAAAGGAGAATGATAACTGAGGTACCTGTAGATCTTACAAAAAGGGTGTCAGTGTAACAAGATTTAAATCCAAAAAGACTTCAGATTTGAGTTTGAGGAAGTGTATCCAAGTATGTTTACTGAAATCATCTATAAATGTAACATAATATGAATAACCACCTTTTGACATAACGGGAGCGGGACCCCATACATCTGAATGCACTAATTCAAAAATTTCATTAGACACGGAGGTTCTAGATCCAAAAGGTGTCATTTGCATTTTTCCAAGTATACAATCCTCATATACAAAATCTTTATCTTTACAAAAAATTTTCAAAAATGAAAGATGAGATAATTTGGATATGCTTTGGTGTCCTAATCTTTTATGCCAAAGATCTAAATTGATGTCTTTGACATGATTACAAAAGAAATTTTTAGGTAAACACAAGGAATCCATAGATTTATGATCTCCTCTTCTATGACCTTGCCCGATTAGCTTCTCTGACTAGAGATCCTGCACCCAACATGTTTTAGATGAGAAGAATACTTTACATCCATAATCGAAAATTTGAGAAACTGAAAACAGATTTAAATCCAGTTTTAGAATAACCTTCACTTTTGGAACAAATAAATTTTTGAGATATCGTTGAGGTTCTCTATACTTTTAACTTTTAAAAAGGTACCATCGGCGATTGATACACACGAAAAATCTGAATTAATGCAATCGGATAATAATGACTCATTATGAGTCTTGTGAAAAAAGGCATCCGAATCCAAAATCCAAGAAGACTTGCCTGGAGGAGAAGAGGAGGAGATGGCGACACCGGATGTAGAAGGAGTGACTTTGAGAATTTGTGAGACGGCCTTTGCTATTTGGGCAATGGTCAAATCATTGAAGTTGTCCCATTTCTTTGATTCTTGAGGTTCTTTACTTAAGGCGACCACTTTCTTAAATTTGGGACAATTTGGTCTTATATGCCCCGATTCCTTACAATGGTGACAAATGATTTTGCCTTTGTATCCTCTTCTATTATGTCCTTTCCTATTGAATTTCTTCTCAAAGTGAGGTGGTTTATATGTTTTTATAAAATTTTTGGGTCTTGCCATGACAAGGACTTCATCATTAGACTTGTGTATTCCAAGTCTTGTTTCCTCTTGGCAAATTTGAGAAAGAGCCTCACTTATAGAAGAAGTCGAGGTCCTATGAAGCAAAGATGACCTAACTTGCTCAAATTCTGGCCGGAGGCCATAAATGAAAGAAAAAAAATTCTCTTTCTACTTGAGTTTTCATCATTTCAATAGCCGAACCTTCTTATTTTGGTTCTAACATGGCTAGTTCATCTCAAATAGGAGATAAAATATCGTAAAAATCTCTTATACTTTTATCTCCTTGTTTTGCATTTCGTACCTTGTCTTAAAGATAATATGGCCTAGCCATATCTTTTTGGATGAAGGTACTCTTTAGAAAAATCCATGCATCACATGCCTTTTTAAACTTGATGATGTTGGTGGTGATTTTGAACTCCATAGTATTCATAAATCATGAGAGAATTTGATCATTGCTCACTTCTAAATCCTTCAACTTATTTTGATATTCTTGCAAAGCTTTTTCATTTTCTTCTTCGGACAAATCTTTGACTTGATCTTCTTCTCTTCTTGTCAATTTGAGTTGCAGTTCATTAGTGGTACCACTAACAAAACTCTATAGCTTTTTACCTTTGTTGTGATTCTCCATTACCGTCGCCCACGTCAATTAATTGTTTTCTTTGAGCTTGTAGGAGATGATGGAACGAGAATCTCTTTTTGCCATAATGATTACAAGAATTTTTGAGTAGAGGAGTTGGAAGAGGGTCAAGAGTTGAAGAGTACCACCACAAGTAGAATAATCCCGAAATAGCTTCACTTCTTCAAGAGCCAAGCTTTGATACCATGTAATGAAACAAGGGTGCACGAATACAATGCCAACAAAGGGCTACACAAGAGCACAATAATGATGTGGTCTCTAATGGACCGATCACAATCTCATAAAAGAGAGAAAATATGAACTTCACAATAACACAAAGGCACAAAGCCTAGAAATAAAAGAGGAATTTTATATATATCACAAAGTGCCTTAGAAAAGGCATAAGTTACAAGGGATTTTATAGAGCCTCACATGTGTTGAAGGGAGGCAGTCCAAAAGTCGTTGGGCAGTCCAACGGCTAGTTTGGACTGTCCCCCCAACAGTCACTTTACTTTATACAAAAAAGAAAATAAAAAAACTAAAAATAAAAAAACTATTCAGTCCCTAATGGACTGTACTAAAATACATTTTATAATAATGACCAAAATACCTTTGATATATGTATATTGTTAAAATATGCATATATTAGTTAGGTATATATACAATATTTTAACATACCTCTCTAATGGCCTCTACACAAATGAGGGAGTCGGCCCTCAGTAGGACTTTAAAACCCAAAAAATGAAAAAAATTATGATACAGCCTTTTTTAAGTGCGCCGACCTTGTATGATACATATACGATACACACTCGTATCGCGATACAAATGCGTATCATATTGATTTTTTATAGTAACGATATGTATCGTATGATACGGTACGGTACAGCCAACCTTGCTTCTGACATTGGTGGGATTTTTGAAATAATTCCAACAGAATAATTGGAGAAGACTGGAGTATGAAGCTAAAAGTGATGTATGCAGTATGTAAAGATACTAATGTTATCTTGGACAGCTGAATTCACTTGGTACTTGAAATGTCCGCTGAAGCTTCTTAGTGCCTTTCTCTGTTATTCTCAAGTTCAGATGCTACCTTATTTCTAATGTGATCTTTATCTGTATTCTTTTGTAAGAACAAAAATGTTATTGGGACTTTTTACCATTCAGCACTGTTGCATGTTCCTTTTTTTAAAGAAAAAGCATTTTAGGCATGGATGACAATGACCAGGAAAACAACTTTTAGATGATTTTCTGTTTCTATTACTACTGCTGCCCTTGTTGAAGTAAGCTTTCTAGGACTATTTTACTAGTCACGTAGATATGGGTATGGAGAGACTGCAATTTCTAAAAGTGTATGTAACACCTTTAGAATGGATGAAAACAACCACTATGCACCTTCAAAGTGGACTATGACCTGACATTGACTGCTTTTAAAACAAGTAAATGGGTTGGGTCTCTAACTAGACATACCACTACCCATACATATGTCATACCCTGTCAACATGGGTACATGAGCCTACCAGAAGTGCCCATGTTACATAGGGTGTTGCTTGACTGTTCATCCAAGTTCCACGGCCTCACAGAACGGCATAACTTTACTATCTTGGTTGACTCTACGGCTCTACCTCTGATGCCCCCCTTATACAAATAGACAACTGGATAATTGTCTATTCATTTTGGTACTTTTCTTTTATTCATAGTTCAACCTTATCTTCTCCATCTAAGTCCATTCTTTTAGGCATTCCATTTGGACTAAATTCTTGTTGTACTCCACTTTTGCTTGGGCTGTTTCAACTTAACAGATTATCAACCGGTACTCTGATATGGCCTTTTTTGCTTGTTTTGTTCCCGTTTCCAAGTCAGGGAATACTGCTTTCTTTATCTTTAATCTCATGAGCTGTAATCTTATCTTTTAATCTCATGTGCTTTAATCAAGTCTAGGACAAACATCTCTTGTGAGGATTGCGAGACTTGTACTCATGTACATACTTCTTTAGCAGTTTCCCATTTATAGCTGCATATTGAGAAGGGGTGCTCCTTATGCATTGATACATGATGTTTAACGCCTATGATTTTCACTAGTCTTTTCACTTACATGGCAAGTTGCAATGAATCATTTGTGGTAATGTAATGGCACCTAGTCTTACTGTCTATCTCTTGCTACATTTTTTGGTTGAGTTGCTTAAAATGTTTGTGGTCCTTTTCATTTAGGATTTGTTTGACCATGGTTACCAGAAGCTTCCTCTTATCATGGGATGCTCACTTCATGGGGAGAATGCTGAGATCTTCCACTGCTAACCATGTCTCAGAATTTGATGCAATGTTGTCAGAATCAGTATCGGAATCAACTTTCAAAATGATTCAGGGAATCAGCCGATTCTAATTCTGAATTGAATCAAACTTAATCACCCAATTTTGACCAGCAGATGACATGCATCATAAAAATATTAAAAAATATTTTAAACCATTTTTAAAAATATTTAAAAATAAGCTGAACCAGCTGTAATTAAACAAGGTGTGCACAAACACAATGCCACTGAAGGGCTACAAAAGTTCACAAACACAAAAGCCACTAATGGGCTAAATACAATAAGCCACAAAGGGCTAAACACACAAAACTTACAAAGAGCAACAATACACACATAAAAAATATAAATTTTATAAAATGTTTAAGAGAAGGCATTAACAAGGGAGAGGGATAACCCCCTCTATTTATACACATAATAAGGCATGAGAAATGCCCTTGGGAGCTCCCAATAGAGACGTTGGGAGCTCCCAACGGTTATAAATATAGCCTTTGGGATCCCAACGTCTCTATGGTCAAAAGACTGTAGAGCCCCTAACCAAATAAAGAAAGAAAAAACTAAACTAAAACTAAAACTAAAACTAAAACTAAAAATAAAAATAAATAAAAAGAATAAATCTATCCCTATTGGACTGACCCTACTACAGAGAGAAAAAACCAAAATACCCTATTACCTATTACAATAAAGAAAAATATAGTATATATACATTTAAATGTATATATATTATATTACATACACAAGAACATGAATATATATATATATATATATATATATATATATATATATATATATATATATATATATATATATATAAACACTCCCCTCAAACTGACGGTGAGATCATCAAAAGTTTGCCTAAGAGGAAAGAGAATCGAGGTGACGGTAAAGCTTTGGTGAAGAAATCCGCAAGTTGATATTCTGACATAGCATAATGAAGTTTAATCATGCCCTTTAGAAATTCGTCTTGAACATAATGACAGTCCATCTCAATGTGCTTTGTTTATTCGTAGAAGGTGTGATTTTTAGCAATATAGATTGTGCTCTTGTTGTTGCAACACATCTTTTAAGGAGTTGAGATGATAACATCCATATCCTTGAGAAGACTTTTCAGCCAAAAAATTTTAGTAGTAGTAGTCGCCATCGCTCGATATTCAACTTCACTAGAAGAAAAGGGCACCTTTTGTTTCATACATCTTCATGATACAAGCAAATCACCAAAAAATATATAGTAACCGATAGTGAATGATAATTAGGATTACCACCCCAATTAGAGTCAGCATAAGCAATTAAGCTAGGAGATGAAGAGGATAAAAATAGTTCTTTTGTCATTGTTCACTTTAAATATATGATAATATGCATGACTGCTGCCGTGTGAACGAAAGTGAGAGCTTGCTAAAATTGACTTGCACTGAGCCACATGTTCTATATTCGGCCTGGTGATGGTATGTGAGAGACCTGATCAACTGACGAGAGAGAGTAGAATCCTCTAATGGAGTTCTATCATTGGCCCTCATCTTGACATTGATATGATGCAAGTTTCATCTGAGAAAGCACCATATACCCCTTAGGAGATTAGGCAACCTCAATACCTAAAAAATACCTCAGAAAACCAAGGCCAAACATATCAAAACTTCTTTTAAGAATATGCTTAATTTCTTCGATGCCCTTTTTATCATTTTAGCGATGATCATATCATCAACATATAATAGCAGAATAATTATATTGTTCTCTGCATTTCTAACAAAGAGTAGTGTTAGTATAACTGGCGACAAAACCATTATCAATAATAACACTACTAAATCGATGATACCAGGCTTTTGGGGCCTCTTTAAGACCATAAAGAGTATTTTTAAGTTTAAGAATTTGACCCTTTTCAATGTTATACTCAGGTGGAGGATCCATAAAAACTTCTTCACAGAGGTCACCATTAAGAAAAACATTTTTCACATCTAACTAATAAATAAACCATTGTTTAATGGATGCTAAGACAATCAATGTACTAACACTAGTCATCCTAATAATAGTGGCAAAAGTCCCTATCATAGTCAATACCTATAGCTTTCTTTCCTATGGGTAAATTAACAACTCATGTTTTGGCTTTATGAAGAGCTTATAATTGTAATTTCATGGTTTCTATATAATGAGAATGTTGTTTAGCTTCATTGAAATTAGAGAGTTCATGGTAGGCGTGAATCATCAAGCAAGCACTATATTTTGGGGAAAAGGATTCGTAAGATACAAACTTGCATGGAGGCCCAGAAGTTCTTTGAGACTTTCTAGACAAAGGTTCTTTTAATGGTTGACCTTGTGAATAATTTTGAAAAGCACTTTGTTGTCTTTCACCCTCACGTCGAGTATAAACCTTAAGATAGGGCATGATGATAAAAAGATTTGGATGGTAAAGACAAAAAATACGTATAGTAGAAATCTTTTCTCCTATGGCCTTGCCTAATCCGCTTTTCGGACTAAAGATCCTGCACATAACAATCGGTAGGTGAGAAAAAAACTCTACAACCATAATCGAAAATTTAGGAAACCGAAAAAAAGGTTTAAGTTTAATTTTGGGATAACTCTAATTTTTGGAACATAAAATTCTTTTGATTTGTTTGAAACTTTATCTAAATTTTCAATTCCTTTAACCTCTAGGGATGTTTTATCGGCAGTATAAACAAAAGATTTAAATAAGTTAGTGCATTGTTCGGATAGAAGAGAGACATTGGGGATCATATGAAAAGAAGCACTGAGTCAAGAATCTAATAAGACATATCGGGAGGAGATGAAACCGTGGCACCAGATGCGGATGGGGTAGAAGAGTTTGTCTTCAAAAATTGTTGGAGAGCTTCTGTTAATTGTGTAATGGATTTCTTGATCTTCCATCTTTCTTTGGCTCTTCAATTGGTTTACAGGACTTTTTTCCTACAGAAGTCACCTTTTGTTTTTGAGATTGGGACAATCGGGTTTGATATGTTGCGACTCGTTACAAAATTGACAAACAAATTTTCTTCCCCCTCCATTGCTAGGCCTCCAAAAATGAGGAGGCTTATATGTCTTTAAGTTGTTTTCTGGTCTTGAAACAACAAGAATTTTATCTACCTTTTTTGTTATAGACAAACAAGTCTCTTCTTGACATATTTCGGCAATAGCTTCATTTAGAGTATATGGGAATGTCCTATGTAATAAGGGTGCTTGAACTTGCTCGAATTCCGGGGAAGACCACAAAAAAATTGAAAAAAATGTTTCTTCTCCATTTGTTTCAGCCTTAGTTCAACATCCAAAGCGGATACCCACTTGGGTTGAAGGGAAAGTTCATCCCACAAAGGAGATAATGTGCTAAAGTAGTCACACACATTCATATCTCCTTGTTTAGTAGCTCGTACTTTTTCTTTCAAAAAATATTGCCTTGCTAAGTTTCTTTGGGTATAAATACCCTTCATGAAATTCCATGCCTCATTAGCTTTTCTAAATTTTGCAAGGTTGACATAAATTTGTAGCTCAACATTGCTCATGAACCATGCCAAGATTTTGCCAAAATTTTGACATGTTTACTTTTTCAATCTTCAACTTTGGATTGATATTCAATTATGGTTTGTTCTCTATCTTCTTTATTAAGAACCTTCTGTTGATCTCCTTCTTGGTGAGTTTAAGAATAGGTTCATATACAGTACCACAAACATAACCCCAAAGTTCTTTTCCTTTGAGATGATTTTTCATGGCGGCCATCCACATTAAGTGGTTATAACCATTCAATTTGAAGGAGAGATCGATCTTTGAATCTTTCTCGGCCATGACGAAGAAGAGGGAGATAAGAGAGACGAAAATGAGAATGGTTGAGGATGAACATGATCACCCCCAAAACATTACGCCGAGCATTACAAACACTTTGAGTAGCACGAGACCAATGCTCAAGAGTGAGAACACTAAGGTGCTATGATACCATGTAATGAAACAAGTTGTGCACAAACACAATGCCATTAGAGGGCTACAAAAGTGCACAAATACAAAAGCCACTAATGGGCTAAATACAATAAGCCACAAAGGGCTAAATACACAAAACTTACAAAGAGCAAGAATACACATAAAAATATAAATTTTATAAAATGCTTAAAGCATTAACTGAGAGGGGATAACCCCCTCTATTTATACACATAATAAGGCATGAGAAATGCCTTTGGGACCTCCCAACGTCTCCATGGTTAAAAGACCATAGTGCCCCTAACAAAATAAAGAAATAAAAAATAAAAAAAATAAATCTGTCCCCATTGGACAGACCTTATTACAAAGAGAAAAGACAAAAATACCTCTGATGGGTATTACCTATTACAGTAAAGATAAGTAGAGTATATATTACATTTAAATGTATATATACTATATTACATACACAAGAAAATGAATATATATAGCTTGGTTTTGTATTGATTTCTGGCTGATACGATATGAATAGGCTGATTCAGGCCGATTTGCAATGATACTGACAACATTCATTTGATGAGCGTATTTTTGGAAGATTAGCTAAAGATGAAAGGTCTTCCAGACAGACAGAAGCAGTTGTTTCAAATCCTGCTCCTGTTCTCCTTGGTGTTTCCCTTATCGTGAAAAACACACTTCTAAAGACATTAGTTGTTCAATTTGAGAATTGAACTTTAATTAGAAACAAATGAATTGTAATTCCTAGAATAACAGAACTTTAGTTTATCTGTTTTAATTAGATTGAAGCTATGTCACAAGGACATGGCTAAGAGGACATCAGACACCATTTTTTGTGTAATTTTCCATCAACAATAGCATACAAGGGTTGTAATTCCTAGAATAACATAACTTTAGTTGATCTGTTTTAATTGAATTGAAGCTATGTCCTTGAAGACATGGGACACACCATTTTTGTGTAATTCTCCATTAACAATAGCATACAAGGGGACATGACACGAGGGTATGTTGGAGTATCCCTGTGACATATGATTGAAGTTATTATATTAATGAACAATAATTTTTTTGCTTAGATATGTTGAAGCCATATATTGCTTTTATATTTAATATATGTATAATAAGCTAATTTCATAAGCATATAATAAAAAAAATTATTTACTTCTAATAAGTATTATGTTAACATATACTTTATGTTTTCATTTTTCAAAACAAAAGATAACTTTAATAAATCAAAGTATCATATAGTATAACAAATTCGACTCTTGTTTATGCATTCTGAAAAACTCCTTAATTCACTTGTTAAGTGCTTCCTAGTGACTTGGCACAAGTAGATTCTCAAGAAAAGAATACATAGCCTCATAAACTGATGGTGTGTTTCTAGTTAGGAATGATCCCAGAATGTGGGTCTGAAAATGCTGAGAACAAACATTTACCAATCCACAGCCTGCCAGAAAACCTATTGGGTGAATAGCTATTAATAACACATGCAAGATGGATGGATTCCATAGTATCTAGTTCAGCAGCAGTTGAGTATATCGGGTGCCTTGCAAGTTTTTTATGGGAATTAAAGGTGTGAAAGCTTTCGTATCAATTGCCTGAGTCTGACATGCAATTGATTATTTAATCTGTGGCTGTAAAAAAAATATGCTTCAATTCTAACAGAGGTGGCTGCAAGAGATGTCTAAAATGTTTATCAGAAAATGCATTTTACATGAAGACGGTGTGTGGGTTTTCTATAAATATATTGACTAACTGTCATAACCATTCGTTTCCTTATTATTGTTAATGCAGACTAGGGTATATTCTATTTATATTAGCCTAGTTCTGTTTCTTTGTTGATCTATTTGTCCTTGTCTTGATTCTATGAACCTGAACAGGCCTTTCCCCATAAAAGGTATCAGATGACCTTTTGTGCATTTTTTTGAAGATTTACAATTGCTGGTTTTGCTACCTTATGTTCTTTGGACATTTTTTCATTCCAAGTGAACACTTAAGGAAAGTGGTTAGAGATTATTTGCAGAATCAGTTGTCTAAAGGATGGAATGGTGTGAGTGAGCATCTCAAGGTCAGTATCCTTTTTAAGCAGCTTATCTAGAAAGAAGTTAGGGACCATTTTTTCCGTGTGAATATGCTTAAAGGAATGTTAAATAGTCACCGAGGAGAGTTGTGTATTATCCTTCTCATGGGGTTCGGAAACTTGACCTGATGAATCTCAAGATAAGATAGATTTTATATGAGAGAAGGTGGATATAGGCAAGGGACATGATATGCCTTGGGAACCTGTGCCATTTTTTGGAAGAATCATGACCTCCTAGATCTTTTCATAACATATATAAACTAATACTATAATGGCAGGACTATTTCTCATTCAAATCTTAACAAAAGCCATAGGATATGTCAAGTGGTCAAGGGGATGAACCGACGAAGAAGTTTTGATGTGAGTGTGGGATCTTAATAAAATTACAGGTGAGTGTAATATCAAAAGAACTCGTTTTAATTGGCTGGAAGGAAGATAGTGTGAGGTTTTAACAAACCATGTGCAAGTAATAAACAGATACAATTTTGCATTGGTTTAGATAATATTCCACTAACACTGCCTTCAGCTTAAGTTATGAGTTATGACTTGAAAAATATGATCACTCTTTTACCTTGTATTTTTGTTTCTTTTGTTAGTGACAACATCCTTGGGGTGATGAATTTCTCAATAAATTGTGTTAGATGAGCATGACTTTCATTAGGTGATGGTGGTTTAGTAGAAAATGAAACCACCTGTTGATCTGTTTCTTGCATGTTATGTCGAGAGCAATAAGTTAAATGTATCGAATGCGTTGCATCCATAATTTTGAACTGGACGTTCACCTTTTGTTAATTTAGCAATTTATATGAAAACCCATATATAACAGGTGCTTGAAGTACATTTAAGCTTTTAACAATTCATGACTAGGTTTTACTTCTTTTTCTCTCTTCTTTTGGCCCTGGTGGATGGGTGTTTATGGGGCTTGCCTGTTTGCCGGGGATGCAACTGGGTCGGATTCAGGTTGGAGGTTTTACAATTTTTGGTTATTCCAGATCCAATTCCGATGCAAATTCCCTTGTATTTAGCTGTTTCATATCCCAACCGTTTGCATCCTTACTGTTTGCTGTACTAGTTCACACTTTGTGGACCAATTTTGCATTGTCATTCATAGAGTTCATAGCATTTAAGTGTACATTTAGATTCAGGTCTCATGTGGAAGCGCTGTAAGGTGAACTGCTTTCCCATCTTTTGTTTGTTGTTTCTTGTTTGAAAGAGCCCAATAGCGGCCGATGAAGTTTCAAGGTTATCAAACGCACCCGTAGTGTTTCTTATGTAAATGAAAAGCCTGCCTTGGAGGTCACTGGCACGTGAAACATGACAGTTTGTTTCAAAAACTTGTTACCCCAATAGCACTTGGGGTAAAAATAAAATGCACACAAAAATATTCCAACTGCTATGAATCCTTGGGAGTAGCATTGGAATGTCAAGAGTGCATTCTTCGAACGATTTATGCATCCAAAGAAACTTTCCTCGCAGAAGAGAGGGGGTGGTGTGGGCGCGTCAAAATCTTTTAAAATCGTTGGTGGCAGGCATCAATCATAAATTTTAAAGAATGCTATTTTTGGTGGATTTTTACCAAGGCTATCTTAATTTTGAGTAGGGCTGGGAAACAAGCTGATCGGCTTGCGGCTTTGCTCATGTTCGGTTCCTAAAAAGATCGTTGAAACTTGTAAAATTGGTTCAACAAGCCAAACATGGACAATAGATGTTTGGCTCAGCTCAGCTCAGCTCATGTAAAATCATTAACTAGTAATAAATATATTCTAGACATGTTGTACATCATATGATATGGTGGAGAACAATGATTGAAGTATTTGGTTTGCAATTAAATAGTCTTATTGCTTTCAGCTCTGACATCCAACTATTTTTTTGCAATCCTATTACGTTCAGCCCTACCATACTATTTTTTATGTAAATAACCCAGTTCGAGCTCCCTTCGTTTAGCTCAAGCTCATTATAAGTTTGAACTCAGTTCAGCTATAGCCATGGACCACAAAAATGAGCCAAGCTTGAAAACCTAGTAGCTCTATGTTTGAGCTAGACTTTAAGGCGAAGCTGCTTGGGGTTCGCCTCGCCAGTTATACGAACTGATCACGAAAGAGTTTGTGATGAGCTGAACTGAGCGGAGTCACGAGCTACTTGGCTCCTTTACCAGCTCTACCTGCATTGGACCGGATAGAATATTCACATCAGGTAGTGAGTGAAAAACTTGATAGCCATTGCTTGGGCTGTCAGCGTGGATGTGGAGGCTCGAGAGGAGCATGCCTAGTCTGTCTGTTTTTATCAGCCTGAGATGCGGGATTGGATAAGGTCCAGTACCTCGATCCAGTCAAGTATTGCAGACCTATGGCAGTACAGTGCAATCATGATCCAGGCTTAGGAGTGGCCGTGATGTTGATAGGCAAGCTTGGCCTGTGGGATTGGAACTTGAAACCCCTCGGCTATGTTAGAGGGACGAGCCATTTTGGTTGCATGTCCCTGGTGATGTGACTGGACATGCTGACGTACAGATTATTTTAATATTTTAAAAATAAAATTTAGTAATATTTCAACAAAAATGCTTTTTAAATATTGTTTTTTTTATGACAAGGAACCCTCACCGATAACCACCGGGTCACTTAAGGGTCTGCCTCCCTGAGGTAAAAATTCAGGTTGAGGGTACGAATAGGGGTGGCAATCGGGTCGGGTTGGCGTGTCAGCATACCTCAACCCGAACCCGACCTGTTTATTAAACGGGTCGGCTATGGCAAACATGAACCCGACCCGTTTAATAAACGGGTAACCCGACACGACCCGCCAACCCATTTAATAAATGGGTTGGGTCGGGTAAACGGGTTTTCAGGTTCGCGGGTCGGGTTGGCGGGTTGATGGATTGGGTTGGCAGGTAGGCGGGTTGGCGGGTCGGGCAGACGGGTTGGCGGGTTGACCCACCCGCCTAACCTGTTTATTAAACGGGTTGGCGGGTTGGCATGCCCCCAACCCGAACCCGACCTGTTTAATAAACGGGTTACGCGGGTCGACCAGTTTATTAAACGGGTTGGCTTAAGCCCAACCCGAACCCGCCCTAAGAGGCGGGTTGGCGGGTCGTGTCAGAAATTGCTACCCCTAGGTACGAACGCCCAGCCTTACGTGCCTCGACCGTGGTAAAGCAATGGTCAAAAATAGGTTTTTATTCGTTACAAAATTAAAAAGTTTCATATTCTCATGTCTTACTTTTTAAAAAACTTTTAGACCAAATCAGGTCAGAGGCACATAATATCGTCTAAGGCGCTTTAGATGCTACAATCCAAACACCACCATTTTTTTCTTGTTTTTCAGCAGTTCATTGACGCCGTTCATCTACAAGATGAATAGCCCTGAAATTTTTTGTGGGATCCATCTGGGAGGTGAACTACCCAACCATTGTGTTTTGGTTGCCGTTCATCACATGAAAGAATGGCATCCAAGGCACTTATGACAACAGAGGTGCCTCTGATCTCTGACCTGATCCTGTCTCAAATTTTTTTTCGAACTTAACTGTGTCGAGTGTGGGAGTGTGGTCATGCTCGCATTTTTTAGACATAAACCCCTCTCTCATGATAATGTGCATTAACTATCCGGTTATCTTGTTTGACCCCAGGCTCGGCAGTGGTCTTATTGATGTTGGTCCTTTCTTTAGGAGAGCGGTTCGACGGAGTGGTATATACCAGCTCACAACGTGTAACATTTTTTAGAATGGGAAAAATGGGGAGAATGCCTCATTTTGCCATTTCACAGTAAAAAAAAATGAGAATGTTCTCTCTCTCTAGGTTGTTGCCAGAATACCGGCCGGCAGGGAACCGGTCTGGCCGGTCAGAGAGAGAGAGCGAGAAGGTTCTCTTGTTTTTTTTTTCCGTTCTAAAAAATGGGGAGAATGCCTCGGGTCCAAGGAAGAGGGAAAATGGGGAGGTTGCTACCAGAATACCGGTTTCAGGGAGCTGAATCAACCAAGAGAGAAAGAGCGAACGTTCTGTCGTTCGTTTTCTCTCTCTCTGGGTTGTTGCCAGAATACCGGCCGGCAGGGAACCAGTCTGGCCAGTTGAGCTGAATCAACAGAGAGAGAGAAGGTTCTCTCATTTTTTTTCATTCTCAAAAATGGGAAGAATGCCTCGGGTCCAAAGAAGAGGAAAAATGGGGAGGTTGTTGCGGGAATACCGGAGGGAGCTGAATCAATCTCGAGAGAGAGAAGGTTCTCTCAATTTTTTTTTTATTGTGAAAGGGCAAAATGGAGAGGCATTCTTCTCATTTTTCCCATTCTAAAAAAATGTTACACGTGGCTAGCTGGTATATGCCATAGCATATAGCCATGTAATATACCCGCTCCCGGGAACCTCTTCTCTTCTTTAGTGCCTTTAATTGGGGGTATTGGGAAGGGGAGATCAGGTGCAATGTGATTGCACACTTTTAGTGTGCAGCTGCACCTTGAAACCCCACTGCTGACAGGCTGAAACTAGGGGTGGCAATCGGGTCGGGTTGGCGTGTCAGCATATCTCAACCCAAACCCGACCCGTTTATTAAACGGGTCGGCTGTGGCAAACACTAACCCGACCCATTTAATAAACGGGTAACCCAACATGACCCGCCAACCCGTTTAATAAATGGGTTGGGTCGGGAAAACGGTTTGGCGGGTAGCGGGCGGGTTAGCGGGTCGGGTTGGTGGGCGGGTTGACAGGTTGGCGGGTTGACCCGCCCGCCTAACCCGTTTATTAAACGGGTCATCCGGGTTGGCGGGTTGGCATACCCCCAACCCGAACCCGACCCGTTTAATAAATGGGTTAGGTGGGTCGACCCGTTTATTAAACGGGTTGGCTTAAGCCCAACCCGAACCCGCCTAAGAGGCGGGTTGGTGGGTCATGTCAAGGTTTTGCCACCCCTAGCTGAAACCCATAGAATGTAGGCTGGATCAGGTTTTTTCGCAATGTGATTGCACCTGATCCAAATTCCAGAGATGGTGGGTGATCAGGTGCTGCAGCACACAGAAAGTGTGCAATCACATTGCACCTGATCCTCTCCCCTGGGAAGGTGGCCCACCACCTTGCTAAGGTAGGCCACATGGTACATCCTCAACTAACAGATTTGTGGCGAATCTGATATTCCACGCTGGCTTGATTGTTTGGTCTGTGCTTCTCGTTTGGGGATAGAGCATAAATGATGTGGCACCATCTCATAGGTCTGCTTGCTTTCCTACTCATCTGATCCTCCATGCATGCTACTACTCGTCATGGTTGTGTAATCTAAAGCCCAATTCCAAAAGACAAGCAAGTTAGGGAAAGGAAGGAAGGAAGAGGAAGCCAGAGCTGTTAATTCCATATGGCTCACTCTCTCAACTCCAATTCCTTTCTTCTCACTCCCTCTCGTCGTTCTTCACTCCCACTGAAGAACCACAGAAGAAGTTCCTTCATTTTTGCTTCTGCATCAAAGAGGGGTATCTCCTTCCCCACCTTTAGAATTGGCAAACAAGCAGATGTTGCTGAGTCTGGGGATGGGAGCAAGCCAGAAGCATCAGGGAAGAGCAGTAAGAATCTGTTCAACTTCAGAAACGTACCCGACGTTCAGTCGCTGATCCCCATTAACCAGCCTTTGGCCTTGACTTTCGTGGATCAGCGACGGAAAGATGGTGGAACGGTCTTCGTCGCCGGTGCAACCGGTCAGGCTGGTGTTAGGATCACACAAACGCTTCTTCGGCAAGGTTTTAAGGTCAGGGCTGGCGTTTCGGACCTGGGCTTCGCGCAAGAGCTTGCCCGTATTGCCGCTAACTATAAGGTTAGTTTCATCTCCTTTGATGTTATGGAGAACCTTAGTCCTGTCAATTATGTCAGTCTTCACAGAAAAGAACAGTTTTTTTTTTTGAGGGAGAAACGAACAGTTAATCCTGGCCAAAATCAGCCTTGTTTTTTTAGCATTGTGCACTGTAAAAAGTTAACAACTGCTGATTTGCACTGTAATGTGTTCATGGGTGCAATTAATTGGCACAATCGTTAGTCTCCCAACTGCTGATTTGTTCACATGGATGAGTTGACCCAAGTTGGCTACTTGCATTATTGTAATGATTTCCATTTTGGAGTCTAAGCAGAGTATTAACTAGTCTGCATTATCCTGTTCATCTGTCTCTAGTGGGACTGTGTCTAGATACAGTCCAAGCCTAGTCCCAACATAAGAGATCAGGGCAAATTTCTGCTTTTTTTTCTCTTTTTGAGGAAATGGTAAAACTTTATAAAATGAAGTTTGGGAATGGTGACAATTATTCACTCCCTCAAAAGATTGAAATGAAGATACACAGCAGGATTTCATTATAGCAGATTACAAATAACTGAACCTCTAGATTCCAATCCAGCTAAATATCAGACATTCCCTACCTGTTAAGTGCCCAAAATCTAATATGACCCTGCACAACCTGTGATGGATCACCATCAGAACAGAGAAACCGTTTGAAACCAACTTAATTTGAAGTTGATGGGTCTGGATCCAACTAGGCATGGCCTGGGTCTGGTCTAACTGAGTGCATGACACATCAATCTTTTCCCATTATCACTAGTATTTCAAATTTGCTTCGGATCGGATCAGGGAATTAAGCAACACAATCAGTCTGGATCTGAGGGTATCATCCTAATTTATTCAATGTGCATAGTGGATCCAATATGCAGGTCTGGATCCGCTTGATGTACCAAAAGTACCATTGGTGAACCTCTGTTACTGGACCAGTTCTTCTGATCCAAAGCTTTCTGATCCAGATTATCTCCAATGAGGAACTGAGGCGGCTTAATGCTGTGGAATCTGCATTCGACGACCCCGAATCGATAGCAAAGTCCATTGGCAATGCCGGGAAGGCTGTTGTCACTGTGGGCTGCGGCGAGAATGGCCCGAGCGGGGAGGTGACCGTGTTGGATGCACTGAGGGTGGTCCAGGCAGCTGAGCTTGCTGGGGTCCAGCATGTTGTGGTGATCTACCAGGTGGGTGCAGGTCCAGTCTCCACCTACAATGTCCTGGACGGTCTCACATCCTTCATTTCCAACCTCTTCTCTCGCAACCAACCATTGACTCTGCCAGAATTCCTTGCAAAAGTGGCCGAAACCAATGTCGGTTACACGTTGATAAAGGCCAAACTAGGCGATGACTACTCGCTGGAGAGCGGCTACAACCACAACCACAACCTCGTCGTCTCACCGGAGGGGAGTGAAGGCGCTAACGACTACAAAGTAATATAGTGGGTGCAATTTATTCAGGTTTAGTTCATCTTGGTTTGCTGGGAAAACTTGGTTTCTAAGCGGGCCTAAAATTTGAATTTTAAAAAATTTGACCGTTATGGCCCCTGTGTTTTTTATTGGTACAGGTGTCAAAATCCCAGGTGGCAACCCTGGTGGCAGATGTTTTCTCCAATATGGCTGTTGCAGAGAACAAGGTGAGTGAGGAGGTTGAATGTCTGTTGTGGACCTCTAATTGGGTATGGATCTGATCAAGATCCTCCAGTGTACAGCTCGTGGCATGGAGAGTTTGTGTTATGGACCATACTCGTGTTGGTAGTCCACAATCTTCGTAGATCCATTGGCTCATTTAACACTTTCATCTTTAATGTCAGGTTGTTGAACTCAGTACAAGTCCATCGGCTCCAGCAAAATCAGTAGATGAATTATTCAGGTAATTTATACAGGCTTCTGGAGTGCCAAGGAAAACTGGAAATGAATCAGTTTGGTTTAAATCCAACAGAAACCTGACCTGATTTTTACTATAGTTAGGACCATGGATAGCATCCCATTCATGTTGATTGGACATGAAACCTGATTTACATGCAGTGAACCTACGTGTGGGATGCTAATTCAGTTCAAACCAGCATTATCAAAATCCAATCGGCCCCTTTTCGATTTGATTCAGTGGCTGATTCAGTATATATATATATATATATTCTTTCTGATTTTTTGAATTAAAAAAAATCATTTGTTTAAATAGACTGATTCAAAACGATTCACTTCAATTCTGTTCAGACTGATTCAGGATTTTTTTGGAAAACCAGCTTGATTCAGAAACTGATTCTGTCAACAGTGGTTCAAACTTGATCCAAGCTATTTGCAATGTACAATTGGGACAATTGATGTGCACCTCTCTAAAGAAAGGACTCTTTTTCCAATTGAGTATAAACTATAAACTGTGCATGATTGGCACCCATATTAGTTCAGTAGGGACTGTCATGGTTCAGATTCTCATCCAATGCTAATTTCAGTCTAGCCCCACACAATTTACAGAATGGATACGAGTTTCCCTTTCACGATTCACAGAAAGCCTACCATGTTGGGAAGTTTTTGTAATTTTTCAAGAGTCTACAAAGATTAGTTACCATAGTGAATGAGTGGTAGAAGTGAAACAACAAAGCATGAAGCGAAAGTGAATGTTTAACAAATGTCTTCATGCATGGTGTGAAGTGTTTAAGAAGGATAAGGGAAGCCAATAAAAACAAAAGTGAGTAGGAAATGACAGAAAAAGTTGATCAAACTTGTGTTTTTACTCAGTATTGAAAGTTGGTACACAGTATGCTAAACTATCAGAATGACCTCTAAATGAAACCAGTGACAATGCAGTGCAATTCCAGAAGATGGAAGAAGGAAGGCCTATGCTGAATCTGTAGCAAGAGTTAAAGCAGAGGAAGAAGCACTTGAAGCAACAAGGAAAGCTGAAGCAGCAGCAGCGGCAGCAAAGAAGCTGGAAGAGGAAGTAAAGAAGCTGTCTGAACAACAGGCCAGAGCAGCCACTTTAGCAGAAGAAGCCAAAGAGAAAGCCCAAGCGGTTGGGCCTAACATTGAGAAGCTGTTGAGCAGAGCCAAATCTGCAGGACAGGACTTCTCCTGGGAGAAACTGTCATCTCAATTTGCAAACTCCATCAACCTGAAACCAGATGAGAATCCGAAGGTTCAGTTGGCAACAATTCGCGGGCAAGCGAAAGCCCAGAGTTTGCCTCCAAAGAAGGCAGTTGTAAAGCAACCAACTCAACCTCAACCAAAACCCAAAAAGAATGAACAGAAACCTGAGATTAAGAGTGTGTTTGGTGGGATGTTCAAGCAAGAGACTATCTATATGGATGATGATTAAAGGCAAACTTTCTGGTTAAAAACATGGTAGTAAAGAAAGAGTTGTGGGAGAGATCAATTTCAACTGCACTCTTTCTTGGGCACCAATCCAATACTTTTTTGCTAAATTTTGAGCAAAACACTGATCCTTTTTTGATATCTTGTACTATGTTGTACCTAGATTATAGAACTTTGATTTTGTTTCCTTGCTACAACTCTTTATTTAATAGAATAACCAATAAGAATGACTAGATCTCAGACATTGGCCCTTCCATATTGATAATACCTTCATAGTCTTTAAAGAGAGAGTGCATTGGGTAGTAGCTGATAAGATCAGTCATCTTTCACTTTGATTCATAGTCATGCTTTTCCTCCTATTTTCAACAGCTAAACATGCACAGAGGGAGGCATAGTATGCACACTCTATGAAAGATGAGGAGGCTTTTACAAAACTAAAAGTTAATCATTTTCCAGGAGAAATATAGCTTAAATTCTTTAGACAGACTTTATTCCTCCCTAAGGCAGCCAAGCTTCTTTCATATAGATCTGTGATGCAGTATGGCCAGCTTAGGTGAGCACCATGCAACCAAGCAGTGGCTCCAATCCAACATGGGTACCTTTGATTGCCGTAGAATATTTGCTTCACATGAGCCGCAATAGCCAACACCAAAAGAAAAATGGATTTATTAGCAAAGCACTACGTCATACATTTCTCATTCTCTGTAAGATAGTGGTTGGTTACAACAGATGATCCGAATTGGCCCAACGATGGTGCTATAGGTAGCAGAAAACATGACATTAATTGCCTTATAACATGTTAGGACTTTGAACATCCAGCAGCCAATTGGCTTCAAATCTCAAAATGAAACCGATGGTAGTCCAATTGCCATGCAACTCCTGAAGATGGAAGAAGACATGGATATGCCAAACCCATTGTAAAAGCTAAAATCGGTAAAGTAGCACTAGAAGCATCGTGGAATATTAAGCAGCAAATGGACTGCAAGAGTAAGCAAAATTGCTATCTAAATCAATGTTACAAAATTTCACTGTTGGGATTTTCTTGGTGAGGGAAAATTTGTTTTTCTGGGGAAAATGTCAGGAAAATATTTCATATGTAAACCTTTAAATAAAAACTTGATATTTTAAATATAGGAAATATTTTGAAAATATCATCTTTTCTCTGCATTATATTCACTTCTGAAATATCATGATAAAAACACCAAGTTTTCATAAAATCCCTGATATTTGTGACTAAACTGAATAAGCGGCCATAGGAGCCATATTTTAGTAGAATGATAAAAAAGAGAAAGCCCAAACAATTGTGATCTTACGAAGAAAATCTCTCAAGAAGA
Organism: Nuphar pumila; assembly: GCF_984573655.1. Taxonomy (NCBI): domain Eukaryota; kingdom Viridiplantae; phylum Streptophyta; class Magnoliopsida; order Nymphaeales; family Nymphaeaceae; genus Nuphar; species Nuphar pumila. The sequence continues at coordinate 32,861,686 of NC_143252.1, forward strand.
GACAAATCTGTAGGGTAGGATTTCTCATGGGAAAAACTGTGTTTTGAGTTTGGAAAACTCACACGTGAAGCCAAAGGTATAGTTTGTGGAAGTACTTGGTCAAACAAAAGCCTGAAGCTTATCTCCAAATAAGATGGTCCTTAAGCAATCAACTCAGCCAAAACCCGGAAAGAATGAACAGAAAGGAGGCAGAGACTGTGAACAGTGATATGCTCAAGCAAGAATTAACTACATTTATGATATTAAAAGGCTATCTATAGTCCATGTACGTAAAATACTTTTGAGCTGCATTCTTGCTTCAGCACCATGTCCTCTTGTTACTGATCAATGTGAATGTTCTATATCTAATTGATGCTCTTGTGAGAGCAAACATGATAGATTAGGGAATAGACCAGCCTTACTCGAAAACCTTAAGTTTCATAGAGAATTCCAACTTGCATAAACTTCTCTGCCGGGATTTCTAGCATTGAAACTGTTGATCTGAAGTTCTTCTGTAGAAACCTATAGAGATAATTGATGACGAGGTGATCAAGAAATGCATTCTGCTTGCTTGACCTCAAAATTGTTCTTCCCGTTACGAAAACAACTTTATCAACTTTAGTGGATTCAAGCTTAGTGAGTTCTTCATTGCTATCAATCTGCTCCTTAATTTTCTCAATGACTGAAGCTATGAATTCAACATCTTCCATGCTAGGAACATCTGTGTATCCATACTGCACCAAGCATCTGTAAATTCCACGAGGTCCCAGCCTTCCGATGATATAGCGTTCGTCTGGAAGAACAGTTCTGATGGGAAGAGTTCTAATGGTGATTACCACTGTGATTTCGCGAAGGGCGCCCACGCTTTTCACATAGTGCCCCACAATTGGTGGGATGCCATTGACAAGATCTGTAAAGAAGAAACATACCCCAGGAACATAACAAGCTTTCACTTCAGAGATTAGCTGACTGAGATCAGCAGGAGTCATCTTTCTCTTTGATTCATATTCATGCTTTTTGCTTCTTCCATATGTCCAAGAGAGCATGATTATGAGGAGGAACACTGAAATTGCAAATGGAACCCAACCACCTTGTGGAACTTTATTGAGTAAAGATGTCATGTATGTTACTTCAAAGGAGAAGAACACCACAAAGAAGATTGCAACAAGGAAGACATTTGTATCCCATATGGTAAGCATGACCACAGTTATTAGACATGTTGTTATGAGCATGACCCATATAACAGCTACACCTGCAAAGAAGGAAACAAGAGATTGTATAACTATTACAGCAAATTCAAGCACCACTTGGCATCATCTTTCACCAATTACAAGAAATGGCACTCGATACTCATGATATTTGTAAATATGACATTCTTACTAATAAAGGCATAAGTTCTAGCATTCATCATCAATTACAATGGAATGAAAGGAAGAAGAAGGGCCAGTTTACCAAATGCATTTCCAATCTCTGGACCGCCTTTGAAACCAGCAACAATGAGAATGCATGCCACCATGAGGAAATAGTTTATTTCTGGGGAGTAGACCTGACCCTCATGTTTCTTTGAGGTGTGTAACATTGTTACTCTAGGAAAGCAACCTAGTGCCATTGACTGCCTTGTGATAGAGAAACTTGCAGAAATTAGTGCCTGACTTGCAACAATGGCAGCCAGAGTAGCGATGACAAACACTGGCCAAAACACAGGATCAGGAACTGAGCTGTAAAATGTAGTACTTAAATGTTCTGGATGTTTTACTAAATATGCAGCCTGCCCCGCATATGTCAGTATCAATGCAGGATAGATAAAGGCCGAGAATGCAATCTGCAATTATACAAACAAATGAATTATCATCAATTTCTTCTAAGAAAGCACTGTTATGAAGTCATGAAAGGCATGTCTGTACCACAAAGAAAAAGCAGGCACATGATCAATTGCTGAAATGATGGCTTCTGATATGAACTCGGTGAAATGAGGAAGGCATTTATTTGTGTTGACATGTTCAAGGATTTGATAGTTAAGTATTTAAGGTTGAAGATGAACTAGATAGAGTATTTGCCTCTATTAGTACCAACAACAGCCATTTCCTTTTTATTTCATTTGAATCAACGATCAAGTTGTTTCAAATTTGAGAAAGATGAAATCTAAACAGACTTAAATATTAAAAAAAACAGAGACGTGACTGAAACCTGAATGGATTTCTTGGTGAAGTGCCCCAAATCAGCAAACATGGCTTCTGCACCTGCAACAATATATGATACGTTTGTTTTGCTTTAGTTGGAGTAGATTTGATTCTGCTTGATAGAGAGAGTTATAAAAGTTTAAAGAAAATCAACTTCTCATCATAAAAAAAAATATGGAGTCAGAGTCCATATATTGATCTATTTTAACTTCCAAAAATGTAGTTTGGAACAATCATCTCATATCAACTGATAAAGATGCCTAATATGAAATGAAGATTTAAGTCAAAGAGCTAAAGAACATATTTTGATATCATCAATCCAACTATTTCTTTGAACAGTAAGTTACAGACACTGGTGAGCAATCATGTTTAAGAGAGTCACTTCTTCAATGATTCAAGTATTAGTTCAGCATGTAAAAAGCTGACAGCTCCCATCACTTCCAAGACAAGGGTTTCTCATTTGTATGTTGATATACAATTAAAATAAAGCAGGCAAATGATAATTTCATCAAACCTGTCAAGCATAAGAAAACTGCTCCAAGAACTTCCCACCCACGCTTGTGGTTTCTGTCAAAGAAAATGAAGATATAGTGTGGTGAGAGTGCTTTAAAAATCCCCGGATAGAATTTGATGATGTTGTAGACACCAATAGATGCCGTGCATGCAAACCACAGAATCATGACTGGGGAGAAAGTAAAGCCAACTCTGCTGGTGCCATAGCTTTGGAAAAGGAAGAGTGCCAGAAGAATTGCAATTGATATCAGAACCACATGAACTGCGAGTGTAAAGGGTAATGTCACTTAAAGATAAAAATAAAGCTTAGAATGAATAGCATTAACAATGTGTGAAAGAGTTTACAATCTCACTTTGGTCAATCTTTGAGGACCTTGATTGGATACCCTGCACGGCAGACAACACTGCACAGGAAAACAGATAATCCATGTTGGTCTTGATCCGATTTGCATTAAATAGTAGAGAAAAGATTAAGACTAGGGTATGGAGCAGGAGTTGGTTGGACCATTCTGGTCTTGAGTGCTGAGTTTACCAAAGAACCATGGGTTATAGTGACCCTTAAAGGCTTGATACACCTCTCAAAGAGTGGCTGAAACCAAAGATCAGGTAGACTGAAATGAAGCCTCTGAACTTGCAAGAATCAAGCAAGATAATCAACTATATCAATGCCAATTGCCTATGCCAAGGAAGAGAGCATGCAATAGTTCCGAAACTCTGACTTAAGGCTAGCTGCATTCTAGACTCTGGGCATCTCTGCTGGTCTATTTCCTAGCTCAGCTGTCCATATTTTTGATGCAGAATGGGATGCTAGACTTGAGATTGTCACCTGACAAGTCTAATGTTTCCAATGTGTTCACATACATATGTGAGTGGAATCATTGCCATGCTTAATATAACCAATTTCAGTCATAGTCTTGTCTTCTCATGATATCTTGGGCCTAAGTTGGTCGTTTAGAAACTCTATTACAGAAGATGGCTAGTTTTTTTCTTCACCTGAGATAGCAGGAGTCAGAGCTCCATCACCAATAACCATGCAAGTTCCCAACAGGACAACAAATATCAGCAATGCCTGAGCCTTTGGGCTCTTCTCAAGGAACTTCTTCGTTTTAGACTCCAATGTGCTTCTGTTACTGAAGAATCGCAAGTTGGCATCAGATTCTAGCCTTGCATTCTGCTTTGTGATTCTTGTTTGTAAATTTACATGTTGGCATATCAACGAGTACAATGCAAAGGTACCACCTGCACATAATACGAAAAGGAAAAAGAATGGTGAATTCATATTAATGAATTCAGTTCAACTATTAAAGATTAATGAGTTGGACTTGTCTTGGGTTCTCCAATCTGTTCCAGAGTTGGTGAAAGGTTTACTATTCCTCGTGGACTATTGGAGGTAGACATATATATATATAATTTAAATGCATTATAGATCCCAGCGCTTTGTCTGAATCATAGGCAGAACCTCAGCTTAAATTAGTTCATGAAGTGAAATTGTTGCCAAGTTTATGCACTCCAATTCATTAATTAGTAGCATATAGTTTGAAGTTCATGAACTTTGCAGTGGATTTGTGATATTTCATGAACTTGGTCACATTACACATTATACCAACTGTGGCCTTGGATTTACTGCCTGTTCAACAGGCAACAGGCACTCTCCTGAGCTTTGTGAATGCAAACCAAATCCTTACATTTCATAAAGAAACAAAGATGCTTAAAGAAAATGATGAGTGAACAATCAGGTTTACCTTCACCATGGTCATCAGCTTGTAGTACAATGAATACGTATTTGACCAAAGCAATAAGAGTTAAGCTCCAAAAGATGAGACTCAGAATTCCCAATATATCCTTCTCTCCAGGATTTGAGAGAGTGACAGAGCCAAAAACATAGAGGGGTGATGTTCCAAGATCTCCATAGACAATTCCAAGAGATTGATAGGCAAGAAGCAGCGTTTGCATTACAGGGTAGTCCTGCAAAAATCATCATAAATCCATCAGCAACTACTCTCAACAGTTGCAGTGCTTTTTGTTTTTAGAGGAATGCATTCGTTAGGGGCCACTAGAATATGATAACTACTGTGCGAACTGGGCATTTACAACACCTTTTTTTTTGCAAATCAGATGACACAGACGTGTTCGTCGTGGTGAATTTGTTAGGAATAGACTGTGGGATCGTGTATTTTCGATGAAAATACAATTTTTGGATGATTGAATATTTATTAAGATTCCGAGCCATTGATTTTAAAAAAATCTTTCTTATGCATCATAATCGGATGATTCAAGAGATGGTCCCTATAAAACAAAACATCTAGATCACATCCGTGTGGTTAGATTTAATAGAAAATAGCAAAAAACCCATGAAATTAATGGTTCACACAGTAGTACCCCATATTCTAGTGACCCAATTCTTTAGAACCCCATTTGTGTTAGTACACTGTTTGATCCTTTAAAAAAATCATGGTTGCAGGTGTTTTTTGCTTAATCTGAATTTGTAGATGTGTTTATCATAGTTTATTTAGTAGAAAACATGCATTAAATCAGGTATATTTCAAGTTGGGAATGTATTAGCTACCCGCATGAGTTCCAAACCCCCTAGTTGAAACTCATGGGAGGAGGTAGTTTTGACCAAATTGGACCCTATAGATGTCTTCAGCATAGTCGAACTAGTAGAAATCAACCCTTGGATTGTTTGGAAGTAGAAATATGATTTTTTGAGGGTTTAAAATTCAATACACTGCAGGCTGCTGATTTTTTAACCCATGAAAAGTCCAACATACATGTCCAAAAAATATGATCCAAGAGCCGGTTTCTACTATACCAAACATGTGGATCACATTTGAAGAGTCAGATATGCAAAAGAATAAAAATAACAACAACAACAACAACAACAACAACAACAACAACAACAACAATACCTTCATCCCAAAACAATTGGGGTCGGCGATATGAACCAAAAAAGAAAAGAATAAAAATAAAGATGAAAAATTTATAATTTTTCACTTGGGGGTTTGGAACCTACTAGAGTAGTAAAAGTTATCCTTTTTCACGCTAGGATGTTTTCTCTAAAGAGAAAGAATCAACAGCTCATATTATATTAAAACCTGATGATAAAATATTCAAGTTTTTTTTATAATATGCTATCATTCTGAATTGTAAACACATGGACTCGTAACTTTAGAGAAATGTTGTTAAAATCGGTCCATTAGGTGAATCGGTTTCTTAAGAAAACCTTAAAATTGAATCGTTTGTGAATCGACAACTTTTTACCATCAGATGGCACAAATTGTTAAACAATAAAAAATATTAATCAAAATTTTTTAACCTCTTAAAAAATATTTAAAAATATGGGTTGAATAATACATGAATCAGCTAAGGGCTGATTCGATCTGAATCACCCAATTCAGTCCTATTAGGACCGATTTTAACAATATTGCTTTAGAGAACACCCCACCTGTGGCTCTCGAGGCTTTTCCTTGTAATAGCGAGTGAAGCTAAGCATCCTCCCAACACTAGTCGCACTCTCTCTATCAACCTCCATCTCGTTGGACTCAATGTCTTCAACATGTTCATTTTGGACATCCATCCTTTACTGTCAACTACTACTGCAAAAGATTAACAAACTCATTGCAAATGGAAGCATTCTTGGAAATGTCTAGAACAATCATGAAATTTTTTTCTAAAAAGTTTCATGGAAACTACTCTAAGAGTTTCAATCAACAGTGAGCTATATGTTATTTCCTATACTAAATATTATAAAAGCAGAAGTGAGGGTAAGTGAGTGAAAAAAATCAGGTGCTTCATTAACTTTTTTCAAATGACATCATTGCCATGTATGTTGTCAACATAATTAAAAATTTGTTTGAGCATTTTCTGTCTTTAAAAAAAAAATGGAAACTGTTACATGGAAATATGGTAATATTTCCAAGTTTCTGTTTAAAACTCTCCTTACCAACGATTCTCCTACCTAAAACTTCTCTCCCACTTTATATCTTTCCATAAATCTCTCTCTCTCTCTCTCTCTCTCTCTTAATAGCCATAAGGCCCATAACATGACCCCATGCATAACTGAGGTTTCCTCATGTTATGAGCCTTATGGCTATTGAGAGAGAGAGAGAGAGATGAATCGTCACCTTGACCTTATAAAACTGCATAAGATTTTGGCTTTGTTGTTATGCTTGTGGTGGAAGAAAATCTAGCTGAACATTATGAGAAGGAAAGGAAAAAATTCCATGACTTTTCTTCTGTGCCCCTCCTCCCCCCCTCCGCACCTTTCAGTTGAATAGAAAAGCTCTCTTTTGATCACGTGTAATGATGAAGTCTCTCTACTCTCGAACTCAGGATTTTGAGTATGCTCTTCATATTTGGTTGCTCGTTTTACCGTCCTCGAGGTAAGAGGTTCCCTTGAGCTTTCTCACGTGTCGGATTCAGTAACAATTTTTTGACATGGTTCCGTTGTTCCAAAATCCAAACATTGTGTGTGTGTGTGTGCGTGTGCATGCAGACATGTATGTGCATGTGTGTGTTGTTTTATTTGATAAGATGCAAAAAGTCTTCATAATTGAATCAAGTTTTCAATCCTAAAAATCTTGTGATAGTACATATTGTACATGTTCCTTGTCCCTGGGGCAGTCCAAGCTAATGGAATCAAGAAGTTTCTTGACTTATAAATTTTGCTGATTATATCTTGCAGCATAGGTACAATACTCGTTCAAGATGACGGTTAGGCAACACACTAAATGCAACATGCTGCATAGGAACAGACTGCACATATTGTCAGTGTTTACAGTAATGTGATGCCCAAAGGAAGCACTCTATTTGCCAAACTTGACACTAGTAATGAAAAGGCCATATAATCCCATACCAAATATCAATATGATAATGTCAGCAAGGTAAACATCTATAAAGAGAAAAATGTAAGTCACACACAGACATCAAAAGATAATATAAAGGTGATTTTTATGCAAATATAAAAATAAAACTGAAGTACCGAAAGCATGGATAGGATGCATAAGAATTTCACAAATAGATGCATTTACCAATCCATAGAACAACTATAGATATAGTTCCACTACCAGAAAATTGGTCAAGAATGTAGTAGTGACAATCTTTTCAACATATAAAACCTCAGTCCTATTTAATCCAACTCAATAATAGCTAGATATCACCTGTGGAATAAAAGACAACAACAATGTAATTTGTGAATTAGGGAACCAGGCAAACATGATCAACAGTGAAATAACTTAAGTGTGCACATCCTACCCATTTCTTATATTCGATTCCAATCAAAGTTTGTATTTTAATAAAGTTTTTTTCTCAGCAGTTTTATAGTCTAATAATTTCAATCAAGTTCTTAGGTATTCCCTATCTAGGGACCTACTCCAAATGAGATGAGCCATTCAATTGCCATAATATGTGCATGGATAACTGAGAATAGGCAAGCACAATTGAGTACAAGAAACCCCAAGTAACCAAAGAAAAATCTCATTAAAAAAAGTAGACATCAATCAGCCAAACAAGACAGCTTTACCTCTATTACCATGCACTGGTGGTGTCTCTTGTATGGGAGTAGCTTGGGCCTGCTCATATAAAAATTGCTAACAGGTCCTTGCTAAACTGTAAATTGAATTCCAATGAACCGCTGTAAGTTGAATGAATTAAAGTGAAGTGGGCAATAAGGCATGGATCCCATCCAGCTTAGAAATCAGGTAGCAGCTCTCAAACTTCCACTATAGTAAGAAGCATAATATTCCTAAAACAGAGTATGTGAAGTTGCAAAAAATACAAAGTTGCTGATATGACTTCCCTCTTCCAACTAGACAACGATTATAGGTGACCTACATAATATTCTCAAAATAAAGCTACCAGAAATCACTACAGCAATACAATCACCACAAATCTACGAAATTTCCACATTATGAGCCAAAAGCACACAAGGCCATCAACAAAAAATGCACAACCACTGCAACATAAAACAATTGGGCAAAAGAAAAAAGAAGCAAGACATATATGAACATTAAATCTCAATTCATCATCACAATATTCAGAAACAAGGACATGATAGATATACATTAACAATGGGATTTATCCCCTATATACAAGAAATATATTCATTATTAAATAAGGCAAAATTGAATTATGGTGGTATGCAAATATGAAAGTGATAGTTGTGCATTAAGTGCATGGAAGACATCTTTACTACATAGAATTGTGAGGCTATTGTGATGCTTGAACCCAAAGTCCTCTTTTGTTTTTTTTTCAACAATCCTTGGAAGGTAGGATTCTTCAAGTATGAAGTTGTAATCACAAACTGCATTGGGCTCGAGGAGGACTGAGAACTAGACGATTTGATGAAGTGTGAAAACACTGTGTATATGTACCGAGATAAGAACACACTAATCTAAGAGACACGTTATTGCTCAAACACATGGTTGCTGTTGTATGCCCTCATCATGGGCTTCGCCATTTGGGTATGTCTCTGTCACTAGTAATTCATCAAGATCCAGTTAGGTGGTCCTAGACTCCTAGTTTCTACTGCTATGCAATAGCCAAATTTCTAGCAAATTGCATGCTTATAACAGTTTCCTCACTTGAAATATATCATGGTTATCCACCCTCAACATGGCATGCGATATTCCTGGGAAATATAAAATATCATTAATAGCCATGTTAAGTTTCTACTAATTAACCAAACATTCAGCACACCTCCTTGAATGATAAGTGTCTCGATAATTTTATACATGGACCTCAATGCTTATAGTTTGAATGCTATACTAGGTGTATTCAACATTTTTGCCATTTAATTATCTATGCAACACAATCCATTGACTAACTCCAGATTGCTCCTCAAAAAATGTCTAACATGGCAAACTGGTGCGAAGTAAAAGATATAACTCAAGTGGGCATCCATTGTTTGGTAAGGTGGGCCATTGGGTGAAATAATTGGTAATTAAGTATGTGCTGCGTACACCTACATGATATTGCAAAAACATGTCTCGTGGTACATACCTGGTGTACTGGTTTTCCTTTGTTCACTTGCAATGTAGCCTATTCTCTATATAAACTTATTGAAACTCAAGGTTGCTTCATCAAAATCACTTGGTTCACCATTGTCATCATCAGAAACATTTCAGAATGAAGACGACCACACAAGCAACTTCAATCAGACCCATGATTAGATTTTGACAAAAAAAATAAACACTACCACGCTGGGACTCCTTACCAAATTGATAAAAGCCATTATGCAGAATTATCCAAACATTCTCATTCTACCTTTACTAGGGGTGTCAACGGATCGGGTTTGGTTCAGACTTGGGAGCCAGGTGGAACCAGACTCTGTATCGGGTTCGGACCCACCATAAGAAGCCATAACCAGACCCGAAAAGAACTTCATGAACCAGACCCAGGCCATACCCAGTAAAATACTATTTTTTATCATTTTTATATTGAGAAATTGAGGGTCCTAATTGGAACTTGGGTAGGGCCCGTGTCTGGTATAAAATTTCACAAACTATACCCAGATCCGTGTATTAATCGGACCTTCAGATCCGAACCCGGGTCTTAATCGAGTCTTCTTATTTATCACCATACCTGGACCCTTATAGGGTTTGGTACAAGTCAGGTCCGGGTAAACTCGACCCATTGACACCCCTAACCTTTACATAGGGGTGTCAGCGGGTCGGGTTTAGTTCGGACCTAGGTGGAACCAAACCCAGACCTGATTTTAGATGATGGTACCAGGTTCGGATTCAGGTCCAATCAGACCCACCATAAGAGAAACCATACCCGGATCCTATAAGGATGACATGAACCAACAACACCCGATAAATATTTTTTAATCTTTTTTACATTGAAAAATTGCTGATCTTAGTTGAAACTTGGGTTGGGTTTCAAATCCAGAGGTTAATCGTACTCTGGCCCGGGTTTGGTATGAAATTTCACAAACCATAAGCAGCTCCATATATTCAGGTCCGACCGGAATTTTGATTGGACCTTCTTATTTATCACCAAACCCTGACCCTATAGGATTTGGTAATACTGTTCAAACCTTACCTTTGCAATCCATGCCTCACTAATGACCACAGTGAACACTAAAACATAACTTAGGGTATAAAAATAATCATAAACAAAATGTACAAAGCAAACAATACAATAAAAAGGGTCATACCAGAAAAACCAAATCAAACACAACCAAATAATAACTCAAAACCCCGAGATAGTGAGCTGCGTGGGAATCTTACCACCGATTCCACCGGAACCAACCACACGTTCAATACATAGAAAGCAAACCGTGAAAACAGAAAAATAACACGAGACGTACCAAAGAAATGGGTATTTATCTTCAAACAAGAAAAAGAAAAGTAAAAACCATCCATATGAGAGAGAGAGAGAGAGAGAGAGAGAGAGAGAGAGAGAGAGAGAGAGAACCGCAGTGGCAACGATCTTGTTTGGCTGGCATCGATTTTCTCTTGGTACAATCGATCCGATGCAACCAGAAGCTAAGGCGTGGATTTGGTTGTGTATGGGCGCATGAGGTGCATGGATGGCATGTGGAGAGGGAAAGAAGAAGAGGAAAGGGAAGCCTTTACCAGAGAGGATGCACGGGGGTTGGCGGGTGTGTAGTTGAGAGTTCTTTTGCCTTTTTTTCCTCTCAGTGGGTCCCTCTTACCAACCAGAGGTGGCCTCAGTGGTATGCCTTTTTCTCCCTGCTTTTTTTGACTTTGACAAAGAAAAATATGAATCTTTTTTCTCTCTTTTTATAGGCAAGTTGGGGTTAGGCAGACCGGCACTGCAAGGAGTCCAGATCAGGTGCAATCACATGATAGCCCTCCATCAAGCCTTGACACGCCTGTTCTCAAGATGGAGGGGTGATGAGGTGCTTAATACACAAATATTTATGCAATCAATTGACAGTTAACAATATCCAAGTGTTAACTAACATAAATTAAACAACAACAAGTCATTGTAGAAAACATAGTTACATTAACATGTTCTAAGAGTGCTGACTCTTGAGATTGAAGGGGCATTTCTCTTGAGGCACACCCATCCAATGGATACATATGTGGCCTTAGACTGGTTCTCAAGAGACATCTGAGACATGAAAGCATTGAAAATAAGGAACAATCAAAAGACTTAGAGGCCGGGATATAAAGCTAATATCCTTTGCAATTTACAGGGTAACAGGGCACACCTTTCAATCTTACTGTCACCCGCTTTCGAACGTGCAAGTATTTGCTAACAGTAGTATCGGAGTTACTTGATTATCCTCGGTTGGTGCTCGTGAATGAGATTGGACCTGCTCAATATCAAAATCATATATTTTTGAAGAAATAAAAAACAAAGCAGTTTTTTCAATCACCGGAAACCACCGCTTGAACGGTGGTGGTCAGTTACCAAAAGAGGGAAATCCCTCATTAGTATCGTCAGAGGGGAAGAGGAGTAGTCATCTAAAATCGGCGCGTTAAGGGTGTCAAAACCCTTAAAGCAGAAAGTTTCTGATATTGTGGATTAGAGGGTTTTATTTTTGATATTCTGTTTCGAGAGGTTTCAGACTATTATGATATTACAGAAAAATATCCTTGTAACGCTCCACAAGGTATTTTGGAAAATACAATAAAAACTAGATATATTACCCATATCAAATGTTAAACTGCCTTTATCTGACTTTTGTTCAAAAGAGTTTATTTACAAAGTCCATGGGTTGATTCTTTTTTTAGAAGGGTAGACTTTTTTCATAACATGAGTCGACTCTTGATACAAAGGGTCGACTAAAAAGAACATAGCCAAAGTGTTTAGAAGGGGTCGACTCTTCAGAGGTGAGAGTCGACCCTTGCTAGTTCAGTAAAAAATGGCCATCCTGAGAGTTGACTCTTCAAAAGCAAGAGTCGACACTTGGCCTGCCTAACCACTTTGTGAAGAAAGGAGGGGTCAACCCTAGCCTGTAGGAGTTGACTTCTATGCATCACAACCTGGTTTTCTTCTTCAAGACCGCAAGTTCTTACCGAATTTCGTGAGGTAATTTCATGTGATAAAGGTATGCATTACGAACATATATATATATATATATATACATTTTAATCTCACGTAATCCTAAATAGTATGCATAAGAATACCTACATCTAAAGCATGTATATTCCAACGATGGTGAATGGTTGGTGGGAGTGGTGCCTGGTCCAAACATCTAGTGAAAATGGTGGCTACCAGTTAGTGGTGGCATTGCAATCACTAGTGACGGCAAGAGAAGGGGGGAGATGTGGCGATATGGGAAGCAGAGTGAGTCGGGTGGTGGTGAAAGGAGGTAATGATAATGGTAGGGGTGTACGCAGCAAGGTGAGAGCAATGTGGTGGTGTTCACGATGGTGGCTGTGAACGGCAACGGTTGGGAGGCATGGGGTGCTATTTGGAAAAAATGGGGAGAAACAACAAGGGTGGCAAGATGGTGGTAGGGTCGTGCTGGTGGTGAGGTGGCCACCATGAAAGAGAGAATGAGAGTGACAGTGTGGAGAGGGAGAGAGACTCGTATGTAGAGAGAGTGAGAGAAGCGAATGAGAGGAGAAATGATATTTATAGGTGGGTGAATGAGGTAACAAGGTGACAAATGTTGAGAGACTTTCAACACTTGGTGTGTTGATGTCAACACAATAACTTTACAAGCGGAGAAAAATAAATACATGTTTTGTTGTTTGAAATTTGGGTCTGAGTTGGATCCAAATGGTGATCTAATCCAGGCCCAAACTAGATTTCAGCTTGGTTGCTTTTTGTTTGAGGTATAGTTTCACTATGTTGTAATTTAGTTAGAGGATCTAGGTCCATAAATACCCTCTAATAATTAAGATTTTTTCACATAACTCTCTCTGCATAAAAAATTTACCCATTTGCCATTAAGTCATAAGTTAATAACATGCATGTCCCTGAGTCCATCAACATAGGTTTGAAAGACTATGATCCACATGTCATAATTATTCTTGTAACTTTCTCAAAATAACCATTTTGCCCTTCTAAACTTGCTGAGCATGTTTGAACTCATTTTAACTTCATTTTTAACGAAATAAAAATCATTCTTCTCAAAATTTTGATACAAATGTAACCATGTGCTTGAAATCATAAAATAGAGCTAAATTTTTTTATTATCTAGATATTAAGATTTTTTTTACCGAAACATGTTGGATATTGCATCCTACCTTTCTAAAGAGAAATTTTATCATAAAAAACCAATCACAAGAATATTTGAATAAATCGGGTATTTTTCCTTAATATCGGATTCAGGTTCCCCACATGTATTATTCATTCCCATGATGTTGCCATCGCACTTTGGTAAAATGAATGGTTTTTATCCTTAATATTTGATTCCTCTGATCCATGATTTTCACTGGTCTTTCTTTCATAGTTAGATCTTCTTGAATATCCATATTAAATGACATGTGATGGGTCATAAATGCATTTCCTCAATATTGAGACATAAAAAATGTTATGTATATGTACATACTAAGAATGTAGTGTTGCACGATAGGTTGTCTCGCCAATCCGTTATAGGATTTCAAATGATCTAACATATCTGGGATTTAATTTTTCATTCATTTTGAATAAAAAAACACTCTTAGTCGGAGATACCTTAACAAAAACTATATCTCCAACTGCAAAAGCAAGTTCTTTGTGTCATTGATCTGTATAACTTTTCTGTCAACTTTGAACAATATACAGTCTTTCTCGAATCATTTATACTTGTTAAGTGTAATGTTGCAAAACCATTGGCTACTCAACTGCTCGCTCGCCAACCTCATCAAATTATACTTGGGATCGACAGGGCCGTCCGTATAGAGCTTTATACGGGGTCATCCCAATACTGACATGCTAATTCTTGTTATATGCAAATTCTATAAACACAACATGTATGTCCCAATAACTCTTATAGTCTAACATATATGCTCGTAATATATCCTCTAATGTCTGTATGATCTTTTCTGACTAGCCATTGGTTTGAGGATGAAATGCAATACTAAATTTCAACCTAAAGCTTTATACAATTAATTGATCTCAAAATTGTAATGTGAAATGTAGATTACGATCCGATACGATCGAGACCGATACTCCATGTAGACATACTATCTCTTTGATGTATAAGTGAGTCAAACTCTCAAGTGCTTGACTAAACTATATAGGCAGAAAGTGGGCAGACTCAAAGTCTATCAACTATATATAACCCAAATTGCATCATGTTTCTTATGAGATTTTGTTAGTCTAACCACAAAATCTATGATAATTTTTTTTTTATTTTCAGAATGAAATCTTTATCCTCTGCATTACTCTACCAGGTCTCTGATGCTCGATCATGATTTGTTGAGAGGTTAAGCATTTCAAAACATACTCTGCAATTTGTTCCTTTATGTCGTTCCACCAATACTTTTGTTGTAGATCTTTGAACATCTTTGTACTCTCTCGATGAATGGTGTACTTGATCTTATACGTTTCATCTAATATTTTTTTCTTTAATTTTGGGTTATTTGGTACCCAAAGTTTTTTTTCTTTATCCAAATACTAGTATATCCCTTAAGATGAAATAAGGTACCTTCTGGTTGAGCTCACACTTTTGGCTACCGAGGATACTTTTTTTGTCTTGTTATGATTGTTGTGAGGTTCATAGGTTGGACGATCAAACTGGATAGTTGAATAGTACCATGGTCTCCCATGAAAGGTTTTTCAGTTGACAAAATCCTCAATTAATCTCCACCCCTTTTTTATTAAGTTGGCTAAGACACTTCTAGCCTTGCGGCTAAGAGCATCGACCATGGCATTCACCTTTCCTAGATGACAGGAGATGTTGAATTCATAATCCTTAATAAATTTCAACCATCATTATTGCCTCATATTAAACTCTTTTTTGGAGAACAAATATTTCAGGCTCTTGTGGTCAGTCATTACTTCGAATTGTTCTCCGTACAAGTAGTGTCGCTAAATCTTCAATTGGTATCCACACTTTCTTGTGGTGCTGCCCACTAAGACAATATTAAATTCCACAGTTGAGGAAGTCACAACCACCATAATTTTAATCTAAAACGACTTTTGTCTAAGCTTGTCATCACCCCAAGAGATGAAAATCGATGCATGGTTCGAGATAGTGAAACATCTAATCGAGGCATGAACATCATGAAAAAAATATAGGAAATCCTTAAAGAGGATAAATTTGTCCAACCACTTTATGACCGGCAGGGATTGCATATTGGACCAAGTATATGGTTCTCCTTCCATTGGCACATCTTGCAAATAATTGGATAAGAGGGAAAATTTGAGTTTTTGAGAAAATCTAGATGGATTGAGAAGGCGATTAGAGTCGGAGGAGGATAGTGTGGCACTGAAATCCCCCCTTAAGATCCATGGAAGGGTCATTTCGTCTGCCAAAGCTTCCATTTCTTTCCAAAATACATGTTTCAATGGGCTTGTAATAAAAAAAAGTGAGCTTGAACGGTTGGTCGACCTGGCAAAAGAGACAAGCGAGATGTTGAAATCATCACCGTTGACCTCCGATCCCTTGAAAATACTTTTCCACATGATTAGTAGCCCTTCCGAGTGACCCTTGAGGGGGTGTAATAAAAAGAGCAGCCACACCATAGCCGACGAATGAATACCTCATCAATTTCCTAAATCTTTGTTTTGCAAATTCATGGAACATCAAGCTTTTCATGCTTAATCCAATTAGCAAGGAATGCTTGTTTTTGCAGGCTCTCCAAGCCCCTCAAATTCCACATAGCAATCTTCACGAAGAAAAGATGTTGAGAGTTCCAAAGTTAGAGAAGGCGAAGGCCTTATATGCGCAAAGCGTCCAAAGCATGGGCCTTTGATTGGATTTCTTGCTCAAGTAGAGGCTAGCTGCTAGTCAGGACAGAGGCCACCCGTGATATCCTCTACTCGATAGAATGCCTCCCATAATTGGGTCGACCAAGAGTGGACTAAGTTTCCCGATGAAGCAGGATCGGGTGGTGGATAAAGGTGTAGCTGCAACTCCACCCATATGTGGACAAGTTGCTCATTATGGAGAGGTACCTCTGCCCAATCAGAAATGGTAGAATCGCTGCCGCCAAGAATGATTGTAGAAGTATGATCAAATTTGGCCTCAGGAAGGGATAAATAGCAGCTTGAATGCCCATGACTGTATGTGCCTAGTAAAGATGCAGAGGACTGATTGTAGTTAGGTCGACCATGAGGGTTAATGGGCTAGATCTGATTGACCTGGTCCAAGATAATAGTCGGTAGGTGAAAGGACTCTACGAGAGGGCAACATGTATGTTGAGAAGATAATATCCTCTCCCATATCTTTCGGTTATTGTTTCTATCTCAAACTATCTTACCTTTTAAGGTCCTTCATTATCCCTTAGATCTGGGTATTGGTCCACTATTAATGGCAAGTGGTTACCTGCCTTGTTATTTGGCCTTATCGTGTGTTTACCATTGGCTTTATATAAGCTGTTTAAGATGAATGGAATAATAAGCTTGTGTGTTGGTTCTCTCGTGGATGTAGGCTCTTAGCCGAACCACGTAAATCTGTTGTTATCTCTTTTCTTTCTTCCAACATGGTATCAAAGCATTAAGCTCTTCCGCACCTTCTCTGTTGGCGTTGTTCGTGTTATCTCATCCTCCATGACAAGCAACAGCTCCACCAGCGGTGACTCATCCTCACAGACCTGCAACAGTGATCAACAGCGTATTCTCATCCATGAACAGGCAAGTCCGAACCAAAAAATTACTTCAATTCTGTTAAATGGCCAAAACTACTTGTCAATGTCGAAATCTGCCAACTTATTTCTAAGTGGCAAACGCAAAACTGGATTTATTACTGGAAAATTACCCCGTCCTGATTGTTCAGACGCCAAATTTGATGAATGGCAGTCTGGAAACAATCTTGTTATGTCATGGCTGTTAACCTCCATGGAACCGAAAATTGCTGAATGTTTCTTGTTTCTAAATACTGCTAAAGAAATCTGGAGAACAACCAAAGAACTCTACGGACAACAATACAACATTGCTCGAATGTTTAATTTGTCCCAGGATATCGACAATCTCAAAAAACAGAATCAAACCGTGAGCGAATATCTTGGTAAAATTCGAGGGATGTGGGATGAACTCGATTCATACAAACCTATTGTTGCTGAACTCTGCAAAAACTTCGAGAACAGGAAAAGATTTTTCAGTTTCTTGCAGGCCTGAGGACTGATTTTGAAAACCTTCGAAGCCAAATTCTTATGACTCAAGATCTTCCCTCTCTCAATGTTGTTTGTTCTACAATACTGAGTGAGGAAGCCAGGAGAAAAGTGATGAATCAGACGGACTCGATCACCGAAAATCCAGATCGTGTGGCTCTTCAAATTAACTCTAATAGAGGTACTAATGTTGTCATGGGAAGATCAAAAGGGAAGAGGCCTTATTGCACCTATTGCCGGAAAAAAGGACACATTCGGGAAAGATGTTGGACTCTTCATGGAAAGCCGAATATAAATAAAACTGAAAATTTCAAAACTGAAAATTTCAAGAACAAGGATTTGGCAAATGCCACCAGTGATTCAGCCAATGTCGTCCACCAACATGATCAGAATGGTCCTACAGGCACTCCAATTACTATGGAAAAACTGACTGAACTTTTCAACTCTTATAGCAAAGCTGGATTTTCTTTTGTCCCTAGTGCTCACACAGTGTCCAATTCCATTAATTCAGGTAATTATTTTCTTTCATCTGATTTCATTTGGATAGTCGACAGTGGAGCGTCAGATCATATGACGCAGTCCCGTGACTTATTAAATAATCTAAGTCAAGTTCATAACAAAGGGCCAGTTACTATTGCTGATGGAAATCTTATTCATGTCCATGGTATTGGAGAATTTTCTTTTAAGCAACATATCTCAAAGGCTTTATATATACCTGGCCTTGCCTCTAATCTTTTATCCATGGGACAACTCACAGAAAGCATTGACTGCAATGTTATTTTTTCCCCAACTAATGTCATTTTTCAGGACCGAAAGACGGGGAAGACGATTGGTGAAGGACAAAAGTCAGGGGGACTCTACAAAATTAATCTTAACAGTTATGCATCAATGGCAAAAAGAAAGGATCTCAGTAAATCATGGCATTGCAGATTAGGGCATCCCTCAAACTATGCTCTTAGAACTTTATTTTCAGATACTCAATTTGATTGTAGCAGTTGTGATACTTGCAAATTTGCTAAATTAGCTCGTTGTTCTTTTTCTCAAACTGAGAGTGCATCAACTCAGATGTTTGAGTTAATTCATTCTGATGTGCGGGGACCTGCTCCTGTGGAGGCATATTCTGATTATAGATATTATGTTTCCTTTATTGATGATTACTCAAAATATTGTTGGTTATATCTTCTAAAGTCTAAAGATGAAGTTCCTAAAGTCTTTACAAAATTTTATGCATTCATAGAAACTCAATATGATTCAAAAATAAAGGCTATTAGAACCGACAATGGATCAGAATTCAAAAATAAAATCTTTGAAGATTTTGAAAAAAGAACTGGTCTAGATCATCAATTCACTTGTGTCGGCACACCTCAACAAAATAGAGTGGCGGAACGAAAAAACAGACATCTTTTGGAGATGACCAGAGCTCTTTTGTTTCAGATGAATGTGCCTAAGAGATTTTGGAGTGATGTTGTTCTCACTGCATGTTATCTTATAAATAGACTTCCTAGCAAAGGCCTGAAAAATAAGTCTCCGTTGAAAATTTTAAAAGGACGTAAAATTGAGTTATCTCACTTGCGGACATTTGGGTGCACTGTGTTTATTTCAGTTAGGAGTGATAAGCTCAGTCCGCGTGCCATTAAATGTCTATTTCTTGGATATTCCAGTTCAAAGAAAGGATACAAGTGCTATGATGTTAAGAACAAACGTCTTTATATCTCTCGTGATATTATGTTTAATGAGAATGTTCCTTATTTTTCTAATACTACTGAGATACTCAATGATGACTTTCAGGGGGAGAATCAAACTGTCCTTCCCAGCGTGGACTGGACAAAAGACTTGGTTCTATCTAAGCAGCGTCAAAATCATAATGCAGAAAGCATTGTTGAGGATTCTTCACATCAAAATGAAGAAGATAGAAGTTCATCCCATCATGATGCTATTCCTATAAGACGCTCTGAAAGAGTGACTAGACCTCCTAGCCATCTTAAGGACTTTGTTACGTACAGTTCTACTAATCATCCTATAGAAAAACACATTGGATATGATCATCTATCAAAAGCATTTCTGACGTGCCTCAATGCCATCGACAAACACAGAGAACCTACAAATTATTACAAGGCCAATGATCAATCTACTTGGGTTCAAGCCATGGGAGAAGAACTTGATGCGCTACACAAAAACAAAACTTGGGAAATTTGCCAACTTCCAAAAGGAAAAAAGGATGTGGGATGTCGCTGGATCTACAAAATAAAATACAAAAGTGATGGGACAATTGAACGTTTCAAAGCGCGCCTTGTAGCTAAGGGATTTACTCAGACCTATGGAATAGATTACGAAGAGACCTTCGCACCTGTCGCAAAAATGAACACTGTAAGAATCCTTCTCTCTCTGGCCAACAATTTTAATTGGGAGTTATTCCAACTGGATGTAAAAAATGCGTTTCTCCAAGGAGACCTTGAAGAAGAAGTCTACATGCATTTACCGCCTGGTCATCCCCAAGAAGGTAACCCTGACTTGGTTTGCAGGCTTAGAAAATCTCTCTATGGTTTAAAACAATCACCCAGAGCATGGTACTTGAAACTAAGTCAAGTGCTAGAAGAAAGAGGCTTTCAAAGATGCATTGTTGATAATTCACTGTTTGTATTACATTCTTGTGGCAAAACTACCATTGTGTTAATTTATGTAGATGACATAATTATCACAGGAGATGATATTTTTGAAATATCAAAAGTCAAATATCATCTACATAAAAGATTTGATATCAAAGATCTTGGTCAACTTCGATACTTCTTGGGAATAAAAGTTGCTCATTCAAAAAAGGGAATTTTCCTAAGCCAAAGAAAATATGCCCTAGACCTCCTTATGGATTCAGGCAAACTTGGAGTCAAACCTGCTGACACTCCCATAGAAGCCTATACCAAATTCGATCTTAATGAAGAAGTTATTCCACAAAGAGATATTGAACAATATCAGGGATTAGTTGGTCGTCTCATATATCTCACTGTTACTAGACCAGACATCTCTTATGCAGTCAACTTTATAAGTCAATACATGCACTCTCCAAGACCTTGCCATGTAAAAGCTGCTGAACACATCTTGAGGTATATAAAGAAAAGTCCAGGACAAGGACTGGTTTACACAAGAAATGGGCACAATATGGTTGGAGGATATTCAGATGCAGATTGGGCTGGAAGTGAAGACAGAAAATCAACTAGAGGCTTATGCATATTTGTTGGAGGCAATTTAGTCTCATGGAAAAGTAAGAAGCAAAACACTGTTTCAAGGTCTAGTGCTGAAGCAGAGTACAGGGCAATGGCTGCCACCACTTGTGAAATGATCTTGACGAAGTCTATTCTTAATGAGATAGAAATAGTTACAAATAGTCCTATGAAAATGAATTGTGACAACAAATCATCCATTCATATAGCCTCAAATTCTGTTTTTCATGAGAGGACTAAACATATAGAAATCGACTGTCATTATATCAGAGAAAAAGTTCAAAAAGGAGAAATCATCTTGCCTTATACAAGAAGCGTTGATCAGTTGGCTGATGCTCTCACCAAAGGAATGAGTCGATTACAATTGCAAAATACACTCAACAAGTGGGGTTGCTTCAATATTCACACCCCACTTGAGGGAGAGTGTTGAGAAGATAATATCCTCTCCCATATCTTTCGCTTATTGTTTCTATCTCAAACTATCTTACCTTTTAAGGTCCTTCATTATCCCTTAGATTTGGGTATTGGTCCACTATTAATGGCAAGTGGTTACCTGCTTTGTTATTTGGCCTTATCGTGTGTTTACCATTGGCTTTATATAAGTTGTTTAAGATGAATGGAATAATAAGCTTGTGTGCTGGTTCTCTCGTGGATGTAGACTCTTAGCCGAACCACGTAAATCTGTTGTTATCTCTTTTGGATAAGAGGGAAAATTTGAGTTTTTGAGAAGATCTAGATGGATTGAGAAGGCGATTAGAGTCGGAGGAGGATAGTGTGGCACTGAAATCCCCCCTTAAGATCCATGGAAGGGTCGTTTCGTCTGCCAAAGCTTCCATTTCTTTCCAAAATACATGTTTCAACGGGCTTGTAATAAAAAAAAGTGAGCTTGAACGGTTGGTCGACCTGGCAAAAGAGACAAGCGAGATGTTGAAATCATCACCGTTGACCTCCGATCCCTTGAAAATACTTTTCCACATGATTAGTAGCCCTTCCGAGTGAACCTTGAGGGGGTGTAATAAAAAGAGCAGCCACACCATAGCCGACGAATGAATACCTCATCAATTTCCTTCATCTTTGTTTTGCAAATTCATGGAACATCAAGCTTTTCATGCTTAATCCAATTAGCAAGGAATGCTTGTTTTTGCAGGCTCTCCAAGCCCCTCAAATTCCACATAGCAATCTTCACCAAGAAAAGATGTTGAGAGTTCCAAAGTTAGAGAAGGCGAAGGCCTTATATGCGCAAAGCGTCCAAGGCATGGGCCTTTGCTTGGATTTCTTGCTCAAGTAGAGGCTAGCTGCTAGTCAGGACAGGGGCCACCCGTGATATCCTCTACTCGATAGAATGCCTCCCATAATCGGGTCGACCAAGAGTGGACTAAGTTTCCCGATGAAGCAGGATCGGGTGGTGGAGAAAGGTGTAGCTGCAACTCCACCCAGATGTGGACAAGTTGCTCATTATGGAGAGGTACCTCTGCCCAATCAGATGGTAGAATCGCTGCCGCCAAGAATGATTGTAGAAGTATGATCAAATTTGGCCTCAGGAAGGAATGAATAGCAGCTTGAATGCCCATGACTGTATGTGCCTAGTAAAGATGCAGAGGACTGATTGTGGTTAGGTCGACCATGAGGGTTAATGGGCTAGATGGATAACAGATCTGATTGACCTGGTCCAAGATAATAGTCGGTAGGTGAAAGGACTCTACGAGAGGGCAACATGTATGGTGTTCATCTGTTGGACTTCTCAAGGGGGGGCGGCTTCACAATGATGGGCGGGTGTTGGGAAGGGTGAAGAGGCTAAGGAGGCATGAGAATTGTGATCAAAGGAAGGCCAATGAAAGCAGATAGAAAGAAGGGGTGAAGACGTTAATGATGGGTGCATCAGGAGGGGTGGGAGATGTGTGGGGTTGGACGTTGGGCACAGGGTGCAAGGCACCATGCGGATGGGGTGGGTGAGCCGGTGCAGGGGGGTGGGGAACGTCAGACACGGGGGAGGAAGAATGAGCGCGCCAGCGTCGCCGGCCATGCGGGAGGAGATGACCAGATGCAGAAGGTGGGGGCAGCAGAACGAGGACGGGGAAAGGCTGTAGAGGCAGATGGTAGAAGACGGGCAAGACCATCGCCGGCTGAAGAAGGGGGAAGAAAAATGGATGAAGCCGAGTGGCGATAGGCTGGGGAGAGTGGAAAAGGAGGAGGAGCAGTTGTCTGAGAATTAGCTTGAATCGGGACCCAGAATGAACCGATTTTGATAGAGTCAAAGGCCGGCAACAATGCAAGCTTGTCAAGAGAGGAGGGTTTGTAAGAAACCCTCTTTGATTTCAAATTTCAAAGGTTCAAGGATGAAGACGACAGAGAGCCACTGAGGGTGCTGGGTTTGCGAACGGCAGAGGCAAGGCACGACAAGGAGAATGAGGTTTGCTCAGCACCCTTTAGACCAGACGTCCATCTCTGGCCGCAAACGAACATGTTGGGGTTGTTCAGGGCAGCGGGCAGGCCCCAAAATTTAGAAGTCTTCCTCCAACGAAAATTCACACGAGCACATGAATCATACCACCAATCACCGGCACAACCCCTGGAATTGCAAACTTTGTGAAGCAAGGACACCAACGCTTTTTGCTTACGACCCAACACCATCTTCCATCCTGGCTCATCAAGTTGATCATCTTTAGCGAAGAAGGGTGGTTGTGCGATAGGGCGGACATTGTTGACTATAAAGACCTCTCGAGGCGAGGAAGGGAGTGCACACCACATTGCACCTGATCCTCCCTCCTCATGCAACACCCGCATGAAGGCCGACTCCTTCAAACACACTCTCTCTCTCTCTCTCTCTCTGAGTTGTCCCAGCTGCAAGGTAGGCGATAGTGCAGGAGCTGGACCAGTTCGTATATTTGTTTGGGATTCACTAAAAAAATATAACTTATCATGAACCATATTCATTGAAGATAATTTTCAAGTCAGGTCTTTTAAAATTTAAGCTCTCTCTCTCTCTCTCTTGCATGTGCTCCTATCCTCTTCTCTTGTAATTGTGGTTTCTAAACTTCGTTTGATGACAGTCGATTGTCACAATCAACCACATTATTACTTTGTATTTTTCTTTCCCTTCTTTTTTCTTGGCTAAACCAAGAGGAAAAACTCCATTAGTGTCCATATTGGCAAGGCCTGTTTAGGAAAATCCTTAGGTCTCCCCCATGTGGAAAATACACCCAGCTTTGACCTTGTGACAAAGGACTGCCAGAGCCTTCCACCCATAAGCTTCAAACCAACCATGGGCATTATTTCATGCCAAGTAACAAATCGTGGTGGCCACTAGCCAAGAAGGTGGACCCTTGTGGGAGGCTTGAGTATTTTTCACAACCATATATATGAAGGTAAAATTTAAAGTTAGCCTCACTATGAGAGCTTGCTGTTTGGTCTTAACGGGGGTTGCAAACAATACCAATAGTAATTTACAAAATAAGTTGTTCACTTATCAGCTATTTGCAAAAAGCTACGTAATGTTTTCATTACATGCCACTTGCATTTTTATTTTTATTTCAAAGACACACTTGGTCATAATCATTAAGTTATTTTTTGTTTGAAATGCACCATTGTTGATTTTAATGCATCCAGGTAAATCAGGTAGCTAAAAGTCATAATAGAAGAAACCTCGATAGGCTTTATGTAGATATCTTCCAATTTAGGCAGCTATTTGTAAAATATTACAACACTAACTACAAGAATATATCGTACCCATTGAGTTAAACAAAGTAGAATAGTTTAAGCAAAACAAGGACCACCAAGTGCAACATTATTTGAACCACCACATGATCAAGTGGACTCATCCACTAAAAAAATCAAAGGGTAAGGGTGTTCGCAATCATCTAGGCTTAACATATTCAGTTAAATAATTAATTACCAACCAAGATAAAGCGAGTGTGGATTTGTCATGATCATACTCTTGAATAGGGATGGCAGTGGGACTGGGTCGGGGGACAAAGTCTCCACCCCGGCTCTATCTCAAAATTCTGCCCTCCATCCCCTTTGGTTTTAACCTCCATCCCTGTTTCATGTCCTCCATCCTCGGTCCAAACGGGGCAAGGCGGGAGGCCGTTTCCCCTCAGTCCATTGCCATCCCTAAATATGGATTTGGAATGGTCCGGGATGGGGAAAGGCGGGGATGGGGCGGGGAAAAGGCCCTGTTCCTTCCCCCCCCCCCCCCCGAATGAAACCCACCAATGCACACTCTCCCTTCCTAGCTGGGGCGCCCATGGTTTGTCACCTGACATGAGATGACCATAGTTTGAATTTATGGGAGGTGTCCCTTTTTTTTTTTGTTTCCAAAGGCAAGCTGGGGTTAGGCAAACCCCTACCAGTTATACAACTATACCATTGGGTTTTGAACCTGCAATGTCACAACACAAGGTGATATGCACTAGCTGCTCCTACCAGACAAAACGGAACCCATGTTGGTACATGGGAGGTGTCCCTTACTACAAGGGAAGATGGGTGTACTCCTCAATGAGCATAAGAAACTTCAAGGGTTTTATCAAAATGGAGGCCTGTCAATGTGCAATCTCCATTGGCCTGTCCAAAAAGCAGGAAAACTTGGGATTGAAGACATTAGCTTTGTATTCTTCAACATTTTTATGATTTCAAATTTCACAAGATGTAAGTAAATGAATTATATTTGATTAATCTACTTACTACAGTTTCTCAAGTTTGCTTCAACATGAAAAGATGAGGAAATTTTGAATCATTCCAATAGCCATAAGAGAAAGATTCTCATCTGGAGCCAAGCAAATGTGCACTAAATGCCACTATTTTCTAATTGTTTTCTTTAATTCAATATATCATAGATTGTACTTCCAAATGATGGTTGATCTATGCCTTGTATCTAGGGCTGTCAAAAAGCGGGGTTTGTATTGGATACCCAACCCAGCCCAAACCCCAATACCTGGGTATGGGTATTCAAAAATTCTGACATGACCATTATAGGCATCGACCCAAACCCGATCGGAGTAAAACATATATGGTTGGATATCTTACCTGACCCGACTGACCGGACATTCTATATGTAATTTTCACTTATATATGTTTTAAACACCCTTTAAATTATACAAGTTGGATTTGGGATTCGTTTATCGACATAATCCAGGTCAGGTACCTGAATCCGACTAGCTGTTGTTTGGGTAGGTTTGGATAAACCCTGATCCGACAGAAACCCGATCCATTGATAGCCTATATCAGGCCAGCCTACTGTGCAACAGTCATACATAGGTTACTTGATTGCCAACTTATATGGAAGAATGTTGTCTACACTCGTGGGTTCCAAAGAATCCAAACCCATGAGTGAAAACACTCTTTTTTCTTTTTTTAGCTTGCCAATGTATCATAAGGAAATCCTACAAAAGCAAAGAGAATAGATCAGGTGATATGCCAAATCACGGACCATATATATTTTGGCATCATCACCGACCATTCAAGCGATCAATGGCAGTCAATGGGGCTGTAGATGAAGATGCCATGTGAGCCATCAGTGGCGGAGGCTGCTATCAAATAATGGACGGTGGAGATGAATACAGTAGACGGCAACAAAGCTAAAAGCCTGCGGTCTGTGATTCGGCATATCATCTGATCCGTTCTATATTATAGATTTCTGGACTCCAATCGGTACTCGCATCTAGAAGTTTCTAATTAGATGATTTTTTATTTTTTATAAATATCTTATAATATATTGGATGATGACATATGCTTCAAAGAGATTGAAGTAAGAACCATATTAGATGTGCTTTTAGTGGAATTGGATCATTGAAGTAAGAACAAGGAGAGAGAGCACGGGGTGTAAGCTCAGAAATTTGCATTTAATTATGCTTCCTAATGTATTAGTATATGTAATGTTAATCTAGTGGAATTTGAAGCCTTCCAACTGTAGCTTAAATCACATTAAATGCTGATTGCCATTTGATTCACTTTAATTTTTATTTTTTCATGAATCGTGTAATGAAAGAAGAAATAGTATTTTTTTATGAGAGAAGATCAGGTGATATGTCAATTCACTTTAAGAAAGTGATTTGACATCTTCACCGTCCATTGCTTCATCCCACAAGGTTGTGGACGGTGAGAATGTCAAATCACTTTTCTAAAAGTGATTTGGCAGATCACTTGATCTACTCTCATTTTTTATTGTTAAATTATATGCGCCGAGCACTTCCTAAGTGTGAAATTTAAAGCATTGTCACAAATTTCACGATTTTTCCATGACATTTTCAAAGGTTAATTTTATACCCAAAAAACAGTATTTTTATAATATCAAATGTTTTGAAAATACAGTGCTTTTTATTGCGATATCAACAAGATAAAGGCGCTTTTTGCAGTGCTTCATATTATTATTGTATAATTATATGCAATTTCCCAAGATTAAAAAAAAAATTCAAAATCACAAGAATTTCCCTCGATATTTTCCCATGAACGAGTTATGTGAGTACGATTTAAAGTTTACATTCTAGAATTGTGATTTCTTAGCTTTTTTTTCAAAACATTTTATCAGTACTTTTTTTCTTCTTCACTTTTTTCAAGTTCACAAAATCTATCACATCTAATTGCCCTCAAAGAACATACTACGCATAGTGACAAACATTTTTTTCGGCAAAATCTCGTTTGTCAAAAACTCGTGAGAAATTAAAAAAAATTCATAAATCTCACATTTTTTGGCAAAATCTCGGCAATAAAAATATAAAAATGTTTTTTATAAGAAAATATTAATGAAAATTATTTAAAAATAAAAATACATGGTTTTTTCATGATAGATAGCCATTTAAAACGTAAAATATCGTGTTTAAATCATGGTATTTATGCTTTTTTATAAATCTCATGATATTTTGAAAATCTCGCAAAATTTGAGTCAAGAAGTTTAGAACTGTTTTTTATTTTGTTTAGTTATATGGAGAAATCTAGAACCTGGTAGCTGGTAGATCATAGATCAACCACCCAGGAGAGAAAACTCTGTGGCTAGGACCCTTGCCCCTTGGGCCTAGTCTGAGCATCGGCTTGTGCAAGGAGTAGATGCCTACATAAATCGAATCTTGACCATCCTTATGATATCCAAGGCCCAACCCCACTATGCCAACCCCCCTAGGGTAGCACTGCTTGTCTCTTCAATAAAGGATGACATGCCAAAAAAAAAACAGCTTCCCTACTTGATCATCCATTGCTGAAATTTGAAACCCAAAATTGAAGAGGTATCTTGCGAAAGGCTGTGGAAAGTAAACCGTGATTCCATTCTCAAAAAACTGAACTATTGAAAACCATTTGTGCGATTTGGTGATGCTATTAATATTGTAAGCACTTTTCTTTCTCTATGATAGGCAAGGTTGGAGATAACCCTTGTGCGATTCGAACCGGAGACCCCTTGGTTATGATAGTGCAATCTAACTATATCCAGACATCTCATTTGATTCCTAGTGAACGAGGATGTTAGTGTTGGAGGAATGTGAAGCTTGATATAAAATCCTTAATTTTTAGGGATCCAACTTTGTGGTAAGTTGGCGAGGGTCTTGCAGGAAGATTATACCCTCTGCCTGTAAAGCGGGGGTTCGGAGACATTAGCCTCAAAGCAATTTTTTTGGAGGGTAGTTATATAATTTTACTCTAGACTCCGAGTTATATTCAACAACACTAGTAGGCCCCTTCTATTTAAAAGAAACAATCTAGCTCCTGTATTGTATCTCAATCAATAAAGAAGAAGACTCAGTACATGAACATAAGCATTTTTTGCTAAATCACGTAAAATCTTTGTTCTTTGTGTGTGGTTATTATCTCTTTTTGCTTTTTTCCTTGTTTGTTTCTTCGATCTTAGTTTGAAGAGTTGGTTATAGACTATAAACACTGTCCTCCTCACTGAGATACCAGCACAAATAAACTTACCAAGGGTCATGAAACAAAGTTTGTCTATAAATTAACACAATAGAAGAACAAAAAACAAAATGGTTAAAAGATTATGACTTCAAATTATATGCAAAGTAGCAGAATGGTGGGCATTCAGTGACCTGCCTGGCAGTCATTTATCTTTATATTTCTCGAGATGGGAGCATTATCCATCTCAATTTTTTTTGAGATGGATGGCCAGCAATAGTGGAGCTGCATCACTGCATAAAAATGGCCTGAAGATTAATTATTAGAGACCAGCCCAGCCCAGCCCATCGAAAAGGCCAAAGACAGGCTGGGGGACAAAACCCATGCCCAGGCCTAGGCCAGTGAAGCCAAGGCATTGATTGAAAAGCAAGCTGCCGGTCTGATTCAAAAGGAAAAAAACACAATCTAGGTTGGCTTGATGCGTGTCTATGTTCTGACCAGCCTCATAGGTCAGTTGACCGAACCCTGACCTATCAATGGTCCAGGCCGAATCGAAACTGGCCACATCATGAAGTGAACCACCGGCAACCCAGTCCAATCCTCACCCATTATATTAACTATCATAAATCTTAATCAAAACTTTCCTAAGAGAAATTCTTAATCTAAACACTCTAATACTCCACTTTAAAGCTATCTAGAGCTGTTTTTTTCTCTTACAGAAAGTATCCACTTTAAAGCTATCTAGATCTGTATTAGGGAGTCCGGATCGGGTGCAATCACATAGAACAAAATTTGTGCATTAAGCACTTGATTGCCCTCCATCAGGCCTTGGGTCCCACAACTGACAGGCCTGTCCCCAAGATGGAGGGTGATCAGGTGCTTAATGCACAAATATTTGTGCAATCACATTGCACCTGATCTTTTCACCAGTTTAGGCCTTTGATTGGATGGGTACTGGAGGCCAAACTAATGTGTTGATAATGACTTCATGATGCTTCTGAAACTCATGGGTGTAGGTTGTTTTGATATATAATCGATCGGACCTCATAGATGTATTCAGCTTATTCTAAATTGTAGAAATCAGCTTTTAAAACGTGTTTTTTATTATCAAAAAATACGATTTTATAACTCAAGAAAGTAATACACATTATAGGCCATTGATTTTTGAAGCTTTTATACATATGGGTCATAACTAGGTGATTCAACAGCTGATTCCCACTAAGAAAAACATGTAAATAACGTCTGTAATTAAGGTTGGTTTCGTGAAAACAATAAAAAAATAAAAAGAATAAACATTTGTATCTAATGTTGTCATGACCAAAATTATATATATATATATATATATATATATATATATATATATATATATATAGAGAGAGAGAGAGAGAGAGAGAGAGAGAGTAATGCTATGGTGCTCGGGAGTACCTACTTCTGCATGCTAGAAAACATAGTTGCAGGTTGTATCTTCTAAATTAAACCTTACGGATGTACTCAACATAGTTTATTTGATAGGAATCATGCTTTGGATCATGATTTTTTGACATAAAAATAGAATTTTTTAAGTCATAAAGTTTTGATACATTATGAGCCGTTGATTTTTAAAGGTCTTAAAAAACATACGTGTATGCTATAATTGCATGATCCAAAACTTATTTTATACTAAATAATGCTAATAGAACATATCTATAGGGTCTAATAAAAAAAAAAAGCTCAATTTTTTTGAAACTCTAAAGTTTTTATTAGGTGGGAGTAGGTACTCTAGGAGCACCTTATATATATATATATATATATATATATATATATATATATATATATATATATATATATATATAGTGATAAGTATCTCCTATAACAATTCATGATTATGTCATAAACTATCCTAACCGCTTCTAAAAAATATAGTCGCATGTAGATGCATTCATCATTGCTTATTCACAAAAAACTATCTTTGGATCAAATCGATTCAATGTGAAACCTTGATTTCTATTTAACCAAGTTTTGGTGCAGTATAAGCCATCGATTTACAATCGCTCTAAATACACATATAAACATGAAAATTGTTTAATCTAGTACACATTTTCTACTAAGCTACAAAAACTCCGTCTATGAGTTCCAGTTAACCAAACACTCGAAACTTTGTCCTTTGAAGCTGTTTAGGATAGTTTAGGAGCTACTCATCATCATCATCATCATTATTATTATTGTTGTTGTTAATATTTTTATTAATTATATACATAGAGAGATGTAGCAAAAAAAATTGTGCATCTTGGGCCCTTTAGCGCAGTCAGTGTCTAAAGGGTCCCAACTTGGACGTGCGGTGCGCAATTGCATACCTGATTTTTGTTCGACATTTTTGCTGTTTGATGTTACTCTTTGTCCTATGTATATTTATAGAGAGAGATATACATGGAACCTGCTAAATGGGAACTGTGCTAAATGAAACATGCAATTTCAACCCCATAGATGTGTTCAGCATGATTGATTTACTAGAAATTGATACTCGGAATCTTAGGATACACTTGGAAATGACTTCCCAAGAGCGCAGAAGCTTAAATCTATATTTCATAAAATATTTCCCCAAAAATCTTTTCCCACATTATACACAAAGTAAAAAAGAAGGGCAAGACTCTTATTCTGTTTCAAGATTAAGGATACTGAGTTTCATAAAGGTGGAAATTCTTGTTAATATATGTAAAAAAAAATACACAAGCAATAAAGAAAAGTAGGTGATAATTAAGCAATAAATATGAACATCATGATACTTTAGGATTCATAAAAATTCAGTGTTGTTATATCTGCTATAGTTCAAATTTTATTAGCTGTCAGGGCTTAAAAGAAACTAACTAGGTTCCAAACCTGTAAAAGATGCATATGTAGATCTCATGGGGTGGTTAATGGAGCACTATGCTGGCATCACTACTATGTGCAGATTTTTTTTTTATGACAAAGGAAAACCCTAACCGAGAACCTGATCACTTAATGGGCCCGCCCGCCTCCCTGCAAGGTAAAACTTTGAGTTGAGGATTTGATCCTGGGCCTTCAGCTTGACACAGGACCGCACTGACCACATGGTTAACTATCGCGTTGGTCACTACTATGTTATGTTAGGAGGTAAAACCATGTTTTTTATTTTCATCTTAATGAAGATTCCAAATCTCTATACAAATTTTAATTTACGTGTACTTTATTGAATTGGATGGTATGCAATTGGGTATTAGCTTCAAATCAAATGTTAATGAACATTAGCTTTTGAATGAGCCCATCTCAACGCATTCTGTAACATGTGACTTATCCAGTCTTGCACTAGAGAGAAAAAGCAGCTAGTGATCACTCTTTAAATCCGAAAGCAGGAAGGTTGGGGCTTCTTGGTTCAGTATGAGAGAGAGAGAGAGAGAAAGAGAGAGAGAGAGAGAGAGAGAGAGAGAGAGAGAGAGAGAGAGAGAGAGAGAGAGATTAGTAAAAAGGCAAGTGTAAAAAAACTCTTCAAATCGAAATTAAGTCGGCATTACTTGTCTGATTAGGTGAAAGCAATGGTCTATCAATACCATCTCTAAGACCAAAATATAGATGGAAGTACTATGACCCATCTGGAAATTTAAATTGAAAA
The DNA here is from genome assembly GCF_984573655.1 of Nuphar pumila. Lineage (NCBI taxonomy): Eukaryota > Viridiplantae > Streptophyta > Magnoliopsida > Nymphaeales > Nymphaeaceae > Nuphar > Nuphar pumila. Next base: position 32,894,189 of record NC_143252.1, read on the forward strand.
ATTAAATGAAGTTGAGAGAAAGTCGATCTTACATATCAAATCATGCCAAAAAATTCAATGGAGACCTTGAAATCATAATATAGGATCCGTTCCACACAGATTCTCCCCAACAGCCACAACCAACCCCACCCTGTTCACTTGATTATCCCCCTTTTAGTGAGAACACAACAAACTACCCACAAAACTATGCATTCATTCCCCAATGTCAAAACTACACTATGAGACTACAGGATTTCTTATCTCAATAAATAAAAACATATAATATTTCCTACAAAAATGTGCCAAATACTAAATAGAGGTTTCCTTGCTTGTGAAGAGCTTGCTGCATTCTGATGAAAAGTCCATTTGGCAATAAATAGATATGCTAGTTCATTTAAGAACTAAAATAATTAGTAAAAAATTCAAAAACACACCTTAACTTTTGGTGATAACCAAAACACGCCTAAGCTTTCAACATTGTTAAAAAACACACCTAAATTTATGCTCGGTTCATTAAAAATACATATTGGGATGCCGTCAACTCAAGTTAATAAGTTTGAATTAGCTGTTTACCCTCAAAACAATAATCTTTTTTTATACAAATTTTTTAAAAAACCGATACCTAAGGTTTCGGTGATAACAAAAAACACACCTAACTTTTGGTAATTATGGCATACATTTAAATGCAACTTTGACAGAAGTAAATTCTGGATTTTTTTAATAAACCATAAAATTTAGGTCAGTTTCTAACAATATCAAAAACTTCGGTGCAATTTTTATTTTCATGAAAAAACGTCTGTCTATCATAACCGTTATGGGCTACACAGAGAAGAAAGGTATCATTTTATACAGAAATATCTGTCTTTTTTTTCTTTGGGGGGGGGGGGGGGGGGGGGGGGGAGGCTTCATGTAACGATAAATAAGAAACCTATTTAGAAGTATGCAAACCATGCATGAAGTTTGTTGATCGGTATACAGAGGAAAACAATCAAAACAAGCATAAAATAACAGTACCACGCACAAATTACCACCAGTTATCATCTTAGAAATTATCCAAACCGAATAAGATAACAGTAGCACATAGAAAATCACCACTAGTTATCGTCTAAATAATTCATCATCATCATTTAAATCAAGCTTTAAAAGTTCACCATACCGAATATGATAGTTGTCACAAGCACACGCAACATCAACTATTTATCTACTATTCAAAGTCAAACGTACACTGAAAAGCATATAGTAACGGTAAAAAACGCTTACTAATTTTCTTCCTGAGACACCAATAAGAAATAGTCAACAAACCACATAGAGATTAATTTACTTATTATCCATAATTTTTCACGATTTAATGCAGAAATACTTTCACCATGAATTATAGGACCTGTTTTGCAACTAGACCATTTTCTTCTTCTCTACAAAATCTAATGCTAAAAGGAGGGGGGGGGGGGGGGGGGGGGGGGAAGAGGAGTGAGAAAGCATCCGTTTTTAAAGCTTTTATTTAACGTGGGGATGAGCATAATTGTGCACTATTGCACTTGCAGGAAGGAAACCTATCAAATCATGAATGGAAAAGAATTAAAACCATCGATGTGAAAGCATGCATTCAAAAGCAACAGCAATGAAGCGACCACTTACAGTGGGGGTTCATGGGAAGGAGAGGAGCCCATACTCATTTGACAGTGTCCTGCCGCTTGTGGTCAATCAACCCCTAACAGGCCAAGCACAAATAAGGCTAAAGCCAACACTGTGGGAGTGCCCCCCAAATTGAGTGTCCATCCATCGGTGCACCGCCCACTCACCCATCCCTTCAGTCATTTCTGAGGGGCTCTTAAGATGAGATAACCACTTCCATTAATGGAAACATGAACAGGTTCTTTCTGTCTTTTCAGAGCCCTACTATTCTTGTTTTTATTCAGCCCTCTCTCTCTCTCTGCACCTTTTGCATCATCCCCCCCCCCTAATCCTTCTCTTGTTGCTCTCTCTTTCCTTATATTTCTCCTCACACAACATACAAGTTTGGAAGGAGAAAAAATGCCCATGATTGAAAACCTGTTTATCTGGATCATAAGCAGCATTATTAGCAATTTTGGTGATCATAATTGCAATTTTTCTGAAAGAAATGATGGTAGTGACAATAATATCAATAGTAACAAGGTGAATAAGAAGCAGCAGTATTGCTAGCAATTTGGATGATGATAATGATAATAGTATCGATAATAACAACCAGCAGAAGGAGGAGAAAATTTATTGCTCTTCTTACTTCTCTCCATTGTCACTGAGAAAAGCCAACTCAAATTCTTCATCTAACACAGAAACGATTACCACTAAGCTTGTAGTCTCTCTCTCTCTCTCTCTCTCTCTCTCTCTCTCTCTCTCTCTCTCTCTCTCTCTCTCTCTCTCTCTCTCTCTCAAACCATTCACAGTCAAGAAAATTTCCAAAACAAAACTCAAATTCATAATCTACAGCAAAAAAATGAATAATTAGAGAAAATTATAGAAAAAAAGAGCCATCGTTTAATCTGTGTACACATACATTCGTTTAATCTATCAGCCACAAAAAGCAAAGCACACCACACCACGCACAGAGAAGGAAGCAAAAACTACCACCCCGTAAAAAAAACTAACAAAAATACCTAAAAACTGAAGGAAATTATAAAAAAAATCAGTATGGTGGTGGACGTGGAGGAGCCCAGCCGTAGACGTCGTGGGGCATCTGCCCGTTGGGCAGCAAATTCGGTGGCAGGTTGTAGATGGGCAACGAAGAAGGGTCGGGCAGGCCGTGCTGTTGCTGCCCGCCACCGCTGCCGGCGCCGGTCGGGGAATTGTTGACACCGGCGGAGGAGGACTGCTGCTGCTGCTTCTGCATTGCCAAGTTCTCGGCCTCTTCATCGAGCGGCAATCTCTCGTAGGTGGCGTTGCTGAAGGTGGCGGCGATGACCATGACGGGGCCGGAGGCGATGAGAGCACCGACGACGCTGCCGCCGACTACCTGGCCCTGTCCGCCGGCGAGGTAGACGGTGAGGCCGGTGGCGCCTGGCGGGGAGGGGGCGGGGAGGAAGGCGCCGGAGAGGGAGAGAATCTCGAAGCGGCCGTGGAGGGTGACGACGGAACCGGGGGCGGCCGGTTGATGGAGCGTGACGTTGGCGACGACGCCGCTGCCGCTGAGGATGCAGACACCACGCTGGCGGCGCCGGGCAAAGTTGGCGACGCTCTCGACGACGTCGCTTCCACTGGCGATCTCCAGGATGTGGCTGCGGAGGGCGTTGGGGCTCTCGCGGGTGATGATGATGGGCGGCTTCGGCTTGTTCTTCGATCCTGGCGGGCGACCGCGGGGTCGCCGACCGCCGGCCTCAACTATCTCGTTGCCGGCCATGTTGTCTTCGTGCTCCTGCTCTCCGTCGCCGCCTCGGCCGTCATTCTCGTCATCATCGGCTGCGTTGCCGGAGCCGTTGTTGGCCGCCGCCGCACCAGAGTAGTCGATCTCGTGCTTCGGCAGCGTGCCGAGCCTGCCAAGCCCCAATGGTTCGTCTTCGGAGTTGTGGAGGTGGAGGGTGGAGGGGGCGAGCTTCGGTGCTGACACCGGATCCACCCCTCCCAGCCCCACATTCCCTGCCCACCACCGGTTCGCCAGCTCTTCTTTTTCTTCTTCTCTTTCTACTTCTGCTTCTTATTCTTCTTCTGTTTTGTTTCTGTAAAGCAACACCTCAAGAAAACATGAAAAAACAGAAAAGCTCGAGCTCAGATGTAGAGAATATGTCTCCCTCTCTAGAACAGCATACCAAAAAAAGGTAGATAGAGAGAGAGAGCCGAATTGGGGGGAGAGGATTAGAGCTTAGATGTGAATCACTGGGAATTGGTATCGAGTTTAGGCTCTTTTGGATCCAAAACAAGGGAAAGTTGTTTCTTTTTCTTTTGGATTGGATGGGAGCGTGGAGAGAGAGAGAGGGGGGGGGAATAAGAAAGAGAAAGATTCAAGAGAATGATGTTTAAATCAGAAGGAAAGGAATATAAGTATCGATAGTTTGATACTTGAGCTAGAAAACAAAACCCTAAGAAAGCTTCTACAAAGAGTGAGGCTAGAGATCGTGTTCTCACACAAAGATATAGTCCTAACTCCTAAAAAAAGGAAAAAACAAAGCTAAGGAGAATGGAGGGAGAGAGAGAGAGTCTCGCTTTTGTTCCCTAAACAAGTTGCACTACTTATATTTAGCTGCAAAAAAAAAAAAAACCCAAAAGTAAATTGCAAAAAGAAAAACAGAACAAGAACATAGACTGTTTGAACTTTCTACATCTGGGTCACTCTCTAATGTCCTTTAAAAGGAAGAAAATATTTGTTTAGCACCAAGAGAGAGAGACAGAGAGGATGTATAAATGTTAAACCTAGCTAGCCTAAACACTAAAAAAGGGTGTTGTACGCTATTTATAAATTTATTATATTCACCTGAAAACCAAAACACCCCACAAAATTTTTATAAGAAAAAAAACCTTTAAAAAACAGAGAAAAACATTAAAAAGAGAATATGTTGGGAGAGAGGGAGTACAAAAGGCGATCTTCGGGAAATCTCTCCAGTTACCTCGCTTTCTTTGAGGAAGCGTGTGGATGTTGTACCTCAACAGATAACAACATATGCAGAGAGGAAAGGAAAGGCAGACGTTAAAACTACGAAAAAAAATCAGACACCAATAAAAGAAGGTATAAGTGTTTATAGAGAGAGAGAGAGAGATGGAGAAGAAGGGTGGTTTTCCTAGAGGGAGAAATAGGGGAGAACGGTGGTTTCCTTAGAGAGAGAATGAGAGAAGAATGGTGGTTTTCTGGCTGGTGAAGTGGTTTTGCTGTTGCTGGTTTTGGGGGAAAGATCCTGGTCTTTCTTGTGGGGGCAACGCACAGCTTCTGTGGTGGTGGGGAATTGGGTCATTTTCTCGTGCCCCGACATGGAATCGAATGCCCTGGGGCGGGGTGTGATTAAACAAATAGATTTGTCACTAACCCCATTGGATTAACCCCATTAATCGAAGTTAAGAGTGGATTATTTTAATCCTGATGAAGGGATTCCCTTCAATTTTCTCCTTGTCGTTTCTGCTAATGTTTACTGCCCCCACTCCATTAAAAATTAGAGGGTGTAGCACACAATGGTGAATGGGGGCATATTTGAAATATAATTCAGTCAGCAACCGGCACGTGATGGGACACTTTTGTCCCTAAGTTGGATGGAAGTATTTTTTTAGGTTCAAGTTCAACTGATCCTTAATGAGTCAGGTTTGGTTGTGTGTATAGTCTATAATAAGTGATAATTTGTTTGGTTAGTGTTATTTTATGACTTTCGGAGGGGATAATTTATAGATTTAGTGTAATGATAGTAATTAATAATAAGGGAGGGGAATGGAAACCTAAAAAACGAGCACGGTGCTAAATGAAACATGCATTAGATTTTCAGTGTTTTTTTTTTTAAATATGATCTTACAAATGTGATTTATATACTTGATTTTATAGGAATCACTTTTTAAAGCATTTGATTCCAATGCATGGATTGGTTTTTGTAACGTTTCAAAAATCAACAGCATATTTTTTTATAATTTTTTTTAGGCTCCAAATATGATTTTTTTTATTCAAAATGCATGATTCAAGTACAGATTTCTAGTAAATAAATCATGCTGAATACATCTATAAGGTTGGAATTTCCAGAAAATACCAAAAATACAATATCATATTTTATTTTGCAAGGTGTCGATTTTGTAGGTTTTTATTTTCTTAATAAAAGATATTAAACTAATATAAGAAATAGCAAATGACTAGATAGAAAATTAACACAGTTTTTTTTTTATAGGCAAGCTGGGGTTAGGCAGACCCCTACCAGATATCTCTTCAGCCCAATGTGGCAGAGGAATTCGAACCTGGGCTTTAAACCAAGGCTGAGTTGCTTAGCCATTTGTGGTGTGTATCCTATGAACTCCGAAGTGAAGATGCATGATTCACATGGCTGGTTCCATGCATAAAAGGTTTAATCATCATGATGGTGAAAATGTGAAGGACCCAATTCAAGTCCCACCGTTTTTCTTTTGATATCAAGGAACCCTCATCGACAATCGAGTCAATTAATGGGCCTACCCGGTGAGAAAACCCCATGCAGGGTCATTGACACCTAAGCTCTTACCAGTTGAAGGCACCCACACACCTTGTGCTAACACATTTATAATGAGCCCAACACTCTAAGCTTTACATTGAAAATGTGTTTTAATTAGGTATGGCAGTGGACCGGGGGACAATGGGGCTCCGCCCCCATTTGAACCGGCGATGAAGGGCATGAAACGGAGATGAAGGCGGGGATGAAGGTTAAAATCTATCCCCGTGCGGGGATGGACTTACACTTTTTCCTGACCCACCCCACCCCATCCCCGTCCCAATCCCTGCCTAGCCCCACCCCGTCCCAAATCCTTTAAGGGATGACTATAAACTAAGAAAAAATAGGGCCCCACCCCACCTCGCCCATGTTTGAACCGGGGATGGAGGTTCAGATTTTGAAACGCGGGCAGGGGTGGAGACCTTGTCCCCCGCCCCCACTCTGGTCAACTGCCATCCCTAGTTTTAATATGATTAGCATAACTTAACCAAGTTCATTTCACTATATTTGGTATGGCTTAGTCAATGTACATAGGTAATTAACTCCACAAATACGAGCATAAGTTGGATGTCTATTGACCGGGGTGAGGGCAGGAACAAGGTCTCCACCGCTACCCCATCTCAAAATTCCGCTCTCCATCCCCGTTTCATGTCCTCCATCCCCAGTCCAAACGGGACAAGGCCCCGTTTCTCTCCGGTCCACTGTCATCCCTAAAACTATTTTGTTATTTTACTAACGGGGATTGGAGACGGGGTAAGGCGAGGCGGGGAAAGCACAAGTCCATCTCCACCTTCATCTCTACATGAGTTTTGATTTAAACCTTCATCCCTGCCTCCATCCCCGTTTCATGTCCTCCATCCTTGGTCCAAGAGGTGGGGCCCCATTTTTCCCTGGTCCACTGCTATCCCTAACACAAACACGCACTCACTCATTCATTTGCTCAAGGCATGTTCGGTTTGACCACAAGTAAGATGAACAATCATAGATGAAAATCCAAAAGTTGTGATTGTTGGTCGATGGTCATTCTTGTCACCAATTTTATATGATTCAAAGGTCTCGCATTTTCATGTGAGAATCACAATCACAACTTGTACTTTCTTATGTTTCGTTAAACTTGAGCAAGTTACATGGTTGTGATTCGCAACCAAGGGAAGATGATCAAATCCAAGAACCACAGAATATCCCAAATGCTCCTTTGGTTGAGTTGGTTCTAGCAAGATTGAGTTGTTTTAAGTTCTTCAAGCTATGCCAACAGGACTCCGCTTGTTTGGTAGAATCTGCTAGTGCACGTCACCTTGTGTTGGGACGTTGCAGGTTCAAAACTCAATGGTATAGTTGTTTAACTGATAGGGGTCAGCCTAGGGGTGTCAACGGGTCGGGTTTGCAAATTCAGGTTGAACTAGACTTGGACCAGATTTCAGGTATGGTATCAGGTCTGAACCAGGATCTAATCGAATTTACTATAAGAAAAACCATACCCAGACCTCATAAGAACTACATGAACAAAACCCAGACCATACATGGTAAAAACCATATTTTTTATTATTTTTACATTGAAAGTTGACCATCTTAATTGGAACTCATGTTGGGAATGGGTCTGATATAAAATTTCACAAACTATACCTGCCGGGTCCATGTATGACCTTCGGGTCTGGACTGAGTCTTATTTATCACCATACCCGGATCCTATAGGGTTTGGTTCGGGTAAACCAGGCCCATTGAGGCTTAAGAGATATAACCCAAGCTTGCCTTTAAAAAAAAGTGGTTGTAATGTGTACATGTGAAATGGAAGTAGGCTCGATGAGACTCGATAGTTGACTCATTCAAAAGTAGCCAACATGGCTCGAGCTGACTTGGACTTGACTCGATGCAGGCCTTTGATCAAAGTTGGTGCAGTTTGGTATGTGCAGGAGGCTAAGGGTATTTTAGTCATTGACCAAATCAGACTTGCTTGCAAGTGAAAGCAAAAGGTCGCTCTCGTAATTTGCGTTTCCTTTGGAAGATGGGTTTGAAGTTTTTGAACTTCGGAGCGACCGACCCGTCACCAACCCCACTCCAAAGATACCAAATGACTAAAATACCCCTATCCCTATGTAGGTAGGAACAGACCTACTAATTACTATGGGTATTTTAGTCAATTTTGTCTACAAACAGACCCACTAATAAGGGTTTTGACCGTTGTGATTGGTGGGCGTGTTCAAACTGAGGCGACTTTGGTTTCTCTTAACGGTGGGTTAGTATTGTAGATAGCTAAAGGAAATGAGGGTGGTTTGGTCATTTCAGTAAAGGATATGTTGTTGACCGAGGCGAGATAAAGTACCGCACACGTTATCACGTTTGGACGAGCGACCAGATGCGGGGATTCTCCGAAGCCGACAAAATGACAAATCTGCCTTTTGACTTCATAAATTACCGAGCTTGCCCTTTGAACTTGACCATAAACCACTTTGCGCTCACATTGGGCGACCCTTGACTATTTGGTGCATCTCTCTCTCTCTCTCTCTCTCGACCCTTGACTATTTGGTGCATCTCTCTCTCTCTCTCTATATATATATATATATATATTAGCACGCAAGTCCTAAGTATTAGCATGCAAACAAGTGTGTATCTCATATTTAAAAGTCATAAATGTTGGCGTTTGTTTAATTTCAACTTTAAATATAATCTTATAGTGTTCATTTAAATAGGAAACAAGCTTTGGATGATGTACTTTCCTTGTTTAAGAGTGTTTCTAGATTGATAAAAAAACAATAAGGTTAATTAATGTCGCACTAAAACTTTATATATATATATATGGTGCAGATGTTTATATGGTATAAATGAGATGAATGGGATTTGCTCATCTAACCTTACAAATATGATCTATATGGCTTGGTTGGTGGAGATCTACTTTTGAACCATCGAAATCTAGTGTGTGCATGTTTTTTGTTTTATTATTAAAAAATCAATGGCTATAAATACACCAAATTTTCATGACTTGAAGAAAGGTATTTTTTGTCAATAAACAATCTGTAAAAAATTGATTATGTTGATCACATTTACCGGGTCAGACAACTTGCACCTATTGTATGCACACACCAAACATTTATATATAGGAAAATGGGTTTGTGCTAAACCCATATGGTGTTAAATGGGTTTTTGGGGCTATTTTGGTGTTTTTTATGCGATTCCTGCTCTATAACGATTTACTAAGAATTCACACCTGGATCATATGTTTTCAAGGAAAGAATTGATGTTTAGAGCCTCAAAAATTTATGAAGATTTTGGACTTATATTTTTTTTGAACTTTATAAAAATTCACCCGTTTGTTGGAATCAATTGCTTCAAGACTTGATCCCTATAAAATCAAGTACATAGATCACATATGTATGCTCATAATTTACAAATAAAATGAAAAAAGTCAGAAAAACCCATTTAGCATGTGGTTTAACACCGAATGAGTTTATCAGGGACTCATTACTCTCTCTCTTTCTCTCTCTCCACATATATATATATATATATATATATATATATATATATATATATATATATATATATATATATATATATATATATATATATATATATATATATATATATATATATATAGGAAAATGGGTTCATGCTAAACCCATTTGGTGCTAAACCACATGTTAAATGGGTTTTTTGGGGCTTCTTCGATGCTTTCATAAATATGTTGGGCATGGTCGATTTACTAAGATTCCACACCTTGATCATGTGTTTTTGATGAAAAAAATGATGTTTGGAGCATCCAAATTTTACAAATATTTTGGACGGTTGATTTTTCTAACTTTATAAAAACCCACCCGATGTGTTGAATCAAACGCTTTAAGAGCTTATCCCTATAAAAATAAAGTACATAGATCACACCATCTGTAGGGTCAGAATTTAAAAATAAAATAAAAAAACCCATTTTAACTCATGGTTTAGCATCAAATGGGTTTAGCACGGACCCATTACTCTCTCTCTCTCTCTCTCTATATATATATATATATATATATATAGAGAGAGAGAGAGAGAGAGATTGCATGTCCACCGTCTTTACCGTCAGTCCGATACTAAAAGCTCGTAAGCAAAAGGTACAATCTCAACGTATCAAACTCATCTAAATGATAACTCATCTGAATGATGCTGGGTCCCACTAAGCCTGTTCCATTGTCCCCACATACGATAGTAGGCTCCACCTGATTCCCTCATCTTCTTCCTCCACCTCCCTCTGATGACACCTCTAGTGTGCCTAAGCAGATCAGGTCATACTGAACATGAGCGTTTTTGCTGATGCCGACATCGTGGCCATCCGATTTGCATTTTAAAAAGCTCAAAAGTCAACAAAACCACGTGGCATTCATCCAAAATGCAAACAGACGACCACAATGTTGGCATCAGCAAAAACGCTCATGTTCAGTATGACCTGATCTGCTTCCCTAGCATGCACACGCGCATGCATCCAAATGCATGTGCATTATGTCATCATCTCCACATCCCCCATTAAGAGCACATTGAATGACCGTAAACATGACCACATTACAATCATAGTATATAAAGGGCCGTTCATAGGGGTGAACACGAGCTTAGTTCGAGCTAGGTTGAGAGAGCTTGAGTCGAGCTGGGCTTAAACAGTATTCCAAAAAATTGTATACGGTGAAAGGTTTTTGAGAACCTGAGACTCATTCTCCAGCCTCCCCAAACGTTGTACAAATGACCCTTAATCATTAAGCTTGATCATTTGTTTTGTTTACTGTTGCCCAAAAAAAAAACCTAGCCGTTAAGGTAACCATCACTTCTTGACTTTATTTTGCAAACATGTCATATATATATATATATATACTAGCTTAACTGAGCTTTTCGAACTTAACCGAGTTCAAGAGCTTGATCAAACTCAACTTATGTTCAGGGTCGACGAATTTATGTTTACGGAATTTAAATGAGTCGAGCTCAATCCAAGCCCGAACTAGCTCGGTTCGTTGTGCATCCCTACCTTATTTTATAGTCTATGCAAAGTGAAGCATGAAACCTCTAGCCATGCACATGCATACATACATACATTCCCTTGGCATGTGCCTTCATTCAACTGCACATGAAACCTAAGTTGGCTTGCGACAATCACAAAGTGGGGCCCACTAGTGGCCCCCACTGCTTTGATAATTCAAACTCCTTGGACAAAAAGTCTGTCGTATACAATTTGCTTAGGTTATGAGCCCGAAAGTCTTTATCACCTATATAGTTGTTTCTTATGTGGCATTTATATCTCCCTGAGGCTGCTATGGATTGGATTTATTGGGGACCCAATTCAATCCCTAACCAGCTTAAACGTTCCGACCCAAATCAGGTTGATTCGAATAGGACATGAAAAATATTTGGGTCTGCTTGAGCTATGATTTTTGACGAAAGTATACGTATTTTTAAGATATATATATGATGGGTATTGTAACCTGAACTTGAAGCCGAACCTAAGGGATAAATTGGTGTACCCTAATGGGTTGGATATTCTTCCCATTGAAATCAAGTTTGGAAGGGTGATAGCATAGTGACAAGCTTTAAAAAACGACAAAATCTTGTTTTTCAAAAACTCATGAGAATTCAATAAATGTTCATAAATCTCATATTTTTTTGGCAAAATCTCGACAATAAAAAAATTAATTAAAAAATATAAAAATTATTTCTATAAGAAAATATTAATAAAAAATATTTAAAAAATATTTAAAAAATACACAATTTTTCATGATAAATAGCCGTTTAAAACATAAATATCATGTTTAAATCATGGTATTTATGTTTTTTCATAAATCTCACTAGAAATTATCGTTTTAAACTTTCTGGAAATATCTCACGATATTATCACAAGATTTTTCCATAAATCTCGTGATATTTGTCACTATGGGTGAAAGGGCACACTCAGATTAAGTGCAATCACATTGCATAAATTTATTGTGATAACCCATCTCACATGCTAGATATGGTTACCGACTCGTATTAGTATTTATAAAGTTTTAAGGTATGTATTTTTTTTCTTCTAAAGTAAATACTGACACGTGTTTCTAATAAACAAGGATATAGTAACACTACAAGAAAATTGTCAATTAACGACGAATATTTGCGACGATTTTTTTTCATTGCTCAGTTGTGACAGATTAACAAGAGAAACTAATCTGTCACTAAGATTTGTAATATTTACGAAACAAGCGATGGAAATACTTTCATCGATACCTCCATCGCTAGTTAGCGATGGCTTAGCGACGAAAGATTTTTGTCGCAACACACGCGACGGGTAGCAATGAATTTGGCGACGAACGTTTTTTCGTCGCTACTTAGCGACAACATTAGCGATGGAAATATTTCGTCGCTAACTGGTCATCTAAATTTACGATGGCGTTGCGATGGAATTAGGTCGTCGCCAAATCCGTCGCTCATTTTTTGCGTAAATCCCTAATCAGAGCCCTTTTTCCTCTTTCCTGTTTTGTCTCTCTCGTCCGCCGAACACACTCCTCCGTTGCCCGACGCACTCCCTGTCCCGTCGCCCGTCACTCCCTGGTCTTCCGTCTGGCCCGTCGCCCCCCGGCCGCCGCCCGACATCTCCCAGGTAAATCCCTTTTTAGTTTTTTTTTTCGATAAAAGGGGTGCCTGCCCCTTTTATTTTTTATGGCAGGGGGTCGCCCCCCTTGCCTCATTTGTATTTTCCGGCAGGGGGGCGACCCCTTGCCGCATTTTGTGTTTTCCGGCAAAGGGGCGACCCCCTGCCTCATTGTTTTATTCGGGCAGAGGGTCGCCCCCCTACCACGTTTTGTGTTTTTTGGCAGGGGGGCGACCCCCCTGCCTCGTTGTTTGATTCGGGCAGGGGGTCACGCCCCCCCCCCCCCCTCCCACGTTTTGTGTTTTTCGGCAGGGGGGCGACCCCCCTGCCTCGTTGTTTGATTCGGGCAGAGGGTCGCCCCCCTGCTTTTCCGGCAAGGGGTCGTCGCCCTGCTTTTTCGGCAGGGGGCCGCCCCTCTGCCTCGTTTGTTTTTTCTGGTAGGGGGGACGACCCTCTGTCGCGTTTTGTTTTCTCCGGCAGGGGGGCGACTTCCCTGCCTCATTGTTTTATTTTGGCAGGGGGTCGCCCCCCCTCCCACTTTTTTTTTCCAGCAGGGGGGGCGATCCCTTGCCTCATTTTTTTTTCGGCAGGGTGTCGCCCCTTGCCTCATTTTTTTATTCGGGCAGAGGGTCACCCCCGTGCCTCTTTTTCTTTTTTCGGCAGATGGGAGACCCCTGCCTCATTTGTTTTTTTCAGCAGGGGGTCGCCCCCTGCCTCATTTTTTTATTCGGGCAGGAGGTCGCCCCCCTGCTTTTCTGGTAGAGGGGAGGGGGGTGACTCTGCCTCATTTTTTTTGGTAGGGGGTCACCCCTCCTGCCTCATTTTTTTTTTCGGCATGGGGGCGACAGGCCGGGTGGCGCCCGACGATCGCCGGGTTCTTGAACCACGGCATCACCCCGTGCCTGCCGCTTCAGGGGATGATCACTGCCTCCGAAGACCTCGTGTTGTTGTCGTACATCCCTGGCATACTGACTGGTCGGCCGAACTTGAGGGCGGTCGGGCCGAACAGAGAGGTGGTCAACGCCTGGGAGGTGTTTCGCCTTGCCAAAATCTCGTTCGACTTCGATATTTATTCTAATTTTTTTCCTTTCGACAGATGATGACTTCATTTTAACACAATGTCTTTTGTAGATTTCTCAACGGATCTTGCTTGTGCCCCGCCACCCGTGGTAAGTAAGTGACAAAAATAATGCAAATCGGATAAATACCCATGGTGAGTAAGTGATGCAAGCACATCATATGTTATTTAATTTATTGGATGCAACACTTTATTCTTCACACACTCACTTAGTCGTTGATATCTAGGACTGCTTTGTTGGCGTTTGGAGATCATGCTGAGCATGATTTTAATTTATGAGAATAGACATGTTCTTATTTTTGAAGTATGAATTCCATGCTAGGCATGATAGTAGTTAGTGGGGTATTGGAGTATGTTTGCTGCAGATACATGTTTGACATTTTTTTTATATGAATGTTTTCGATGTATTGCAATGTTTGATGTGATTGTATTCATGCTTGCATGTAGTTACTTTCAATTTGATTATGACTTACATGTGAAATTGTATAATGAAAGCATGCTTCAAATGAATGCATTGTGTTATGAATAGTTTGCACATGAAAATATTAAGTTATCAATGCACGTATCATAATTCTTGTGATTGTATGACATCATATATTGCATGATAAATTTGATATTTTCTTCATCATACTGATGATTCTTTTTTAACCAGTTAGGATACTATTCGTAACATCATACGACAAAATGAATGCAAACTGTGAATGGATGTATCATAGGATAGTTGACAATGTGTTATCGCATGAATATATGGATGATGTTAAAATTTTTATTGAATTTACAATGACAAGTGTTAGTACAGTGGATCTTACAGGTCAGATTAGGTATCCTTGCAAGATTTGTAAGAACAATCAATTTGTACAACCTTATAGCGTTAGACATCACCTATACATGAAGAGTTTTGTTAGCGATTATCAGAATTGGACATTTCATGGTAAAGAATTTAGAAACAATTTTGATGCACGAGTGAATGTGGTGCACGATAATCCATATATGGATTTGATATTTGATGCCGCAGGAACAGAACTGGGTTCTGCTATGGGTCCTAATGCTGTAACAACTGCAGTAGATTAAGAATCACCAAACGATGCAACCAGTAGATTTTATGATTTACTTAGAGATGTTGATGATCCACTTTGGAACGGTTGCGAGAGTCACACTATCTTGTTTGCAGTTCTTCAACTAATGAATTTGAAGTCCGAGTATAATTTGAGTCAATCATGTTTTGATCGTTCGTGCATGATTGTGAATGGTGAGCAGTTTATTATACTTCATATCCGAGTACAAAAAAGTTAGATAGAAATGAATGGTGAGCAGTTTGCAAGGTGAAGTCCAAACTATACCCCCGAGTATGATCAGTTACAGGAAGACAAGTTAACTGAAGAGAGTGATTACTATCAATCAGATGATATCTATGACTTCTCTTATAGTCACGATGTTGCGCATGATATGTATGTTATATCTCCATTGGTCAATGAAATATTCATAGAAGAATGTGATCCAAATGATATACCAAGTGGATGGGCAAATAATGAAGAAAAAGATCAAGAAGAAGAAGATCAAGAAGATCAAGAAGAATAATAATAATATGAAAGTCAAACAAGTGATGAGGAAGAATTCTTAAGCTAGTGAGCAAAATCTTGTAATACAAACCTCTATTTGAATGTATTGCAATATTTGATGTGAATGATTTAAATTATTTGAATGTATTGTAATACTTGATGTGAATGATCTGAATGTATTGCAATACTTGATGTGAATGATTTGAATGTATTGCAATGATGTGAATGATTTGCAGGTATTCCAATGATTTGAATGTATTGCAATACTTGATTTGAATTATTTGAATGTATTGAAATGTATTGTATTGATGCGAATGATTTGAAACAATTTGAATATATTGCATGATATTTTTTATTTGTTAGAATATGGTTTGTGGAGCTTATAGTGGTCGTTCATCTAGTAGTAGTCAGACTCAACCTTCATCTTCACGGGCTCCTTTGATAGGTATATCATTTAACTAATTGGATGCTTCATTAGTTGAAATGCGCATTCTGAGAATTTTTAACGTATTTTTTTACGGATGATGTTTAGCTTGTACATGACCCACCTACACCAGTTAATCATACAAGTCAGGAGCCAACACATGATGCAGAGTTTTCTCAGTCTGGCACAAGAAGACTCATTCGAATAGTGTATATCGATAATCGACCATAAGTATTTCATTTTCACTTATTGCATATCTTATAAATATTGTATATTGATATTTATTGTGTACCAATTCATCTGCAGCATGAAGCTTAAGCCACAAGAAGTAGTACGCGATATTAGAAATTCACTTCTTCAACATCTACCAGGACGGGTCGCTCAATGAAAAAAGTATCCAAAAGTGGTGATAGACAGATTATGGTCCTCATTTACGGTATACAGTCATCCATCATAGTTAATGTGATTCATATTTAATTTTTTGCTATAGTCATGTCTACTAACTTTCTGAAAATATATATAGGCTTCGAATCGCTTCGCGACTACGATGGAGGAACATGATGCAAGGAAGGTGTGACAGAAGGTGACTGTCAATCGATTTACAGACATGTTGTACAATATGAAGACTGCAGCAAAAAAAGCATCTGGCGGAATAGATGATCCACTACAGTGGAAGGGTCATAGCCCTATTACTGTTAGGAGAGATTATTGGGAGGAAATGTGCGACAAGTGGGTGGGGGATGTATTTCGAAATCGCTCAGCGAAGGCTGCACAAAATCGAGCAAAAATGCCCGAAGCCCATCTACATATAGGTGGATCTAGGACTTTTGAGAGTCACCTAAAGAAAATGGTAACTCATCAATATATATATATATATATATATATATATATATATATATATATATTGTCAATTTTATAAGTATTTTTGCAAACCTGTTAACTAAATCTTTTATCATTTCACTTCACAGAAAGCAGAAAAAGGAGACATTGTACCATACAAGGATGTGTTTGTTGAAACACATAAACATAAGACCACGAGAGATTTTGTATCAGAGAAGGCGAGAACGACAATGGTATGTATTTATTGTATTAATAATTATTGTAATATACAAGTTATCATAAACATTATAATTCTTAATTATTAATGCATACTGTAAACATTATTTTGTAGGAGGCATATGAGCAACAGATGATAGAGCGATATGACAATGACTCTACTCACCATCCATCATTTGATCCTGCAGCATGGGTGACTGCAATAGGTGAACCCAAAAAGGGTCGTGTGTTTGGGTTTGAGAGTAATATGAACATCTCACCAGTCGTTGCTTCCTCCAGGCACAGCTCACAGACTTCTTCTGTCAACATCAGCTTCAAGCATCCTATTTTTTCGGTGATGATGTACGTCAAATCGTTAAGGACACAATGTGTGACTACTTTCATGAAATAATTGCCAACGTTCTTCGAGATGAGTTCAACAGTTTTTTGTAGAATAGGGGAACTTCGATTGCAGGTGCCTCTCAGGTATGAAAGTTTCATGTGATGTATTTCATGTCGTTAGATTTCATATAACTTTGATTGCCTTAACTTAGGTGCATTGGATATAATTTATTTCAGTATATTTTGTTTATCAATACTGACCTTTTATATAATATTTCAGTATGATATTTTTACTGCCTTTGAACACATATGAGCACGATAGAATCACATATACAGTTTTTTTACTGCCTTAGAACACATATGAGCATGATAAAATCACATATACAGTTTTTTTACTGCCTTTGAACACATATGAGCATGATAGAATCACAAAAACTGTTTTTTACTGCCTTTAGAATACATATGAGCATGATTGAATCACATATAAAGTTTTTTAACTGCCTTACAACACATATGAGCATGGTAGAATCACATATACATTTTTTTGCTGCCTTAGAACACATATGAGCATGATAGAATTGCATATACAATTTTTTTATTGCCTTAGAGTACATATGAGCATGATAAAATCACATATACAGTTTTTTGTCTGCCTTAGAACACATATGAGCATGATAGAATCATATATAAAGTTTTTTTACTGCCTTAGAGCATATATGAGCATGATAGAATCACATATATAGTTTTTTTGACTGCCTTAGAACACATATGAACATGATATAATCACATATACAGTTTTTTGCCTGCCTTAGAACACATATGAGCATGATAGAATTACATATAAAGTTTTTTGACTGCCTTAGAGCATATATGAGCATGATAGAATCACATATATAATTTTTTTGACTGCCTTAGAACACATATGAGCATGATATAATCACATGTACAGTTTTTTGCCTGCCTTAGAACATATATGAGTATGATAGAATCACATATAAAGTTTTTTTACTGCCTTAGAACATATGTGAGCATGGTAGAATCACATATAGAGTTTTTTTTACTGCTTTAGAGCACATATGAACATGATATAATCACATATATAGTTTTTTATCTGCCTTAAAACACATATGAGCAAGATAGAATCACATATACAGTTTTTTTTACTGCCATAGAACACATATGAGCATGATTGAATCACATATAAAGTTTTTTTACTGCCTTAGAACACATATGAGCATGGTAGAATCACATATACATTTTTTTGAATGCCTTAGAGTACATATGAACATGATTGAATCACATATAAGTTTTTTTTACTACCTTAAGAGCACATATGAGCATGATAGAATCACATATACTATTTTTTTACTGCCTTAGAACACATATGAGCATGTTAGAATCACATATACAGTTTTTTACTGCCTTAGAACACATATGAGGATGATAAAATCACATATAGAGTATAATTTATTTCGATATATTTTGTTTATCAATACTGACCTTTCTTTTCTTGTGTAGGTTGTTGGCAATAATCAGCGTAGTAAAACTGAAGGGACAGATCAAGACAATGAATATGAGGACACACAAAATCTTGGCGATGATTAGATTCATGTGTTGAATTTGTTCTACTTTCTTTTTGTTTCAAAAATATAAATGTTGGATTGTAAATAATTAGAACTTGCAAATTTTAAAGTGGATCGATTAATTATTTTAGTTTTCTTTTATATGTATTTTCATGTGTATTTTGTTTTTTATTCACAGGAAATATAAATTGTACATGAAATATAAATTGTATCACGAGAAATTTTTTCTCGATATTTAATTTTCAAATATTTTTTTTAATTTTTTCCCTTGTTTACGATGGATTAGCGACGGATATATTCGTCGCTAATTAATATTACCGTTGAATATAGCGACGGATTAGCGACGATTATAAATATGTCGCCAAACCAAAGTCGCCGTATAGTAACGACGGCCTTGCGACGAATGTTGGCATTTGTTATTCCGTCGCAACTTAGCGAGGAAACCGGTGACAGATACAGTCTGTTGCTACTTAGTGACGGAATGAGCGACATATATATTTCGTCGCTATTTAGGGTCAAAAAAATTGTGATGAAAGATATGCGTCGCTAATCCGTTGCTAAGCTGTTTAGCGGCGGATTAGCAACGGATTTAGGTCGTCACTAATCCACAGGTTTCTTGTAGTGTAAATAAATTAAAGAATTGATATGAAATATAAGTTTGTATAGAGATATCAAAGAATTAAAATAGCTAAACATGCATATTTTATTTATCATTAATAGTATTATATTCTTTTTTGTATCATAATATTTAAATATCAATGAAATTAGTGTCAATGCTACTTGTATGTGACATGTTGATAGAAATGAACTCCACACTCAATTATAATGTAATAACAATGATTTTCTACTAGCGATTGTACGGTATTCCATGTAATTGGGACGGTATTCCATGTAATTGGGACATGCTTCTTGAATATTTGATACTTCTATCTATACAACAACAACAACAACTACGCCTTCATCCCAAAACAATTGGGGTCAGCGATATGAACCAAAAAAGAAATTCATTTTGGGTCTTCCACATGAATCCTTTTCCTCCAATCATTTCTATCCAATGCCATGTCCTCGGTGAGGTTCAAAGCATTCATATCCTTTCCTATCATCTCCATCCAAGTCTTCCTAGGCCTACCCCGACCTCTTTTAACTAATATATTTTCCCATTTCTCCAACCTTCTAACTGGAGCATCATTAGGCCTTCGCCGAATATGTCCAAACCACCGTAAACGATTCTCTTGCATCTTATTTTCAATGGGTGCAACACCTACCTTCTTACGTATCTCCTCGTTCCGAATCTTATCTTTTATTGTATTTCCACACATCCATCTAAGCATCTGCATCTCAGCTACACTCATTTTTTGAATATGATGTCTCTTGGCAGCCTAACATTCCGTACCATATAGTAAAGCGGGTCTAATAGTCATCCTATAAAACTTTCCCCTCAACCGCAATGGCATTCTACGATCGCACAACACTCCAGTTGCACTTTTCCATTTCATCCACCCAACCTTTATCCTATGATTTACATCTCCATCAATTTCTCCATACTTTTGAATAATGGATCCCAAATATTTGAAATAATCATTCACCGGTATTTCTTGCTCACCAAGCTTCACTACACTCCCATCACTACTTCGTTGCTTACTAAACCGACATTCCATATATTCAGTCTTACTCTTACTCAACTTAAAACCTCTAGCTTCCAATGTCTGTCTTCATAATTCTAACTTAGCATTAACCCCGGCTCTAGACTCATCAATCAAAACAATATCATCAACAAACAACATACACCATGGTACATTTTCTTGAATTGATCTCGTAAGCTCATCCATCACTATCGCAAATAGGAAAGGGCTTAAAGCAGATCCTTGATGTAACCCAACCGTTATCGGAAAATTGGTTGTCACCCCTCCACAAGTGCGAACATTGGTTACTACTCCTTCATACATATCTTTAATTATACTAATGTACTTGAGAGAAACACCTTTCTTCATCATTGTCCACCAGAGAACGTCCCTAGGTACTCTATCGTATGCCTTCTCTAAATCAATAAAAACCATATGCAAATCTTTGTTCCTCTCTCTATATCTTTCAATAAGTTGTCTAAGAAGATGTATAGCTTCCATAGTTGATCTTCCAGGCATAAAACCAAATTGATTCTCCGATATCGTGACAACCTTCCTCAACCTAGACTCAATCACCCTCTCCCAAAGTTTCATAGTATGACTCATGAGTTTTATACCCCGATAATTTGTGCAATCTTGTATATCACCCTTATTCTTATATAAAGGCACCAAAGTACTCTTCCTCCACTCATTAGGCATCTTATTTGTTCGTCAAATCAAATTAAAAAGATTTGTCAACCATTCTAAACCTTTCTCGCCCAAGCTTCCATAGTTGATCTTTCAGGCATAAAACCAAATTGATTTTTCAAGCCAACTGCCCTTCTTGATTTCATTTTCTTCAAAGCCTCTGCAATTTCTTTCTTTTGAATCTTGCGCATGAAGTCACGATTTATCTCATGAAAAGGAATGGAGAAGTCTCCAAGATCTTGAGCATGGCTATCATTAAATAGCTTATCAAAATAATCTTTCCATCTCTCCTTAATCTCCTCATCTTTGACTAAAACCCTTTGCGTTTCATCTTTGATACATCTAACCATACCCAAATCCTTCGATTTCCTATCTCTCATCTTTGCAAGCCTATAAATATCCTTTTCGCCTTCTTTGGTATCCAACTTGTCATAAACCTCCTTATATACCTTAGCCCTCGCGTTTCGAACAACTTTTTTAGCTTCCTTCTTTGCTATCATATACTTCTCCAAATTCTCATTATCATGACTCTTACTTAGATTTCTATAACACTCTCTTTTAACCTTAATAGCTAATTTGACATCCTCGTTCCACCATGATGTATCCTTACCTAGTGGTGCACCGCCTTTAGACTCACCGAATACCTCCTTAGCCACTTTTCTCATGTCACCCGCTATCTTATTCCACATTGATTCTGAATCCTCCTCGAGACACCAATCAGCTTCCTTAACTACCTGCTCTACAAACATTCCTTGTTTATCTCCTTTCAGTGCCCACCACTTAATTCTAGGATCTATCCTATGTCTATCCCTTTTGCGACATTGTCTAATTCTAAGATCTAAAATTAAGACTCTATGTTGTGTAGCTACACTTTCTCCTGGTATAACCTTACAATCGATGCAACAACCCCTATCTCTCTTTCTAAGTAGGAAAAAATCTATCTGACTCGTATTAACCCCACTTTTAAATGTTACTAGGTGAGACTCCCTCTTCCTAAACCAAGTGTTTGCTAAAATCATATCATAGAACAAACAAAAATCTAAAATCCTTTCTCCACTTTCATTTCTTTCTCCTATACCATAGCCTCCATGGATACTCTCAAATCCATCCCTACTAATGCCTACATGTCCATTAAGGTCACCGCCGATGAAAAGCTTTTCTCCATAAGATATCCCTTGTACTACTCCATCTAAATCTTCCCAAAATTGATGCTTAATGGAATCATCTAAACCTACTTGAGGTGCATAAACACTAATAATATTAATAATATCCGTACCTAATACTAATTTAATAAGTAAAATTCTATCACCCTTCCTACGGACCTCAACTACATTATCTATAAACTGACGACTCATAACAATCCCTACTCCATTCCTATTCCTATTTATTCCTGTATACCAAATCTTATATCCCCAAGGTTCTATCACTTTTTCTTTCTCACCTACCCATTTGGTCTCTTGAAGACATAAAATATCAATCTTTCTCCTACACATAACATCTACTAACTCTACCAACTTACCAGTTAAAGACCCTATGTTCCAAGTGGCTAACCTAATTTTATGGTCTTGGACTAACTTCTTTACCCCCACCCGTCCAACAAAGTGAGGGAACCCTTGCTTATTTGACACCACACCCGGGCGCCAGTGTGACGCGTCGCTTCTGGGCGACGACCTAGCAACCCTTGCCCATTTATCACTGCCTCCGGGCCTAGAGAGTACAGCGGGTCGCTCAGTAGGGAACGCCCCAACGAAATTCTCATATTGGTTCATTTTCATAGGGTATGACAAAGTTTTTATGTTGGCTGTCACAGGCCTACAACAACCCTCCTCCTTTATCCGGGTTTGGGACCGGCGGTGTATAACTAAACAGTTATACACAGGCGGAGTTATTTGATACTTCTATCTATATTTTTGAAAATGAGTTTTATATCAATATTTAGTACTGGTGGGCTTATACGAGATGCACCACAGGGTGCTTCTTGCTGGGCTCCACAAAGATTGTGTGTGGGGCCCATATTCTAAATTAGACAGGTGTTGAGTGTCCAATAAGGGTGAACAATATAAGTTACATAACATAGAATATATTATATATATATAAGTTATATAACATATGAGTAATGGGTCCGTGCTAAACCGAGTTAAACCGCTTGCTAAATGGGTTTTTTGGGCTTTTTTTCATTTCATTTTTAAATTCTGACCTATGGTTGTGATCTATGTACTTGATTTTAGAAGGATCAGCGCTTGAAGGGTTTGATTCCAACACATTGGTGGGTTTTTATAAAGTTCAAAAAATCAAAAGTTCAAAATCTTTGTAAATTTTTTAGGCTCTAAACATCATTTTTTCAGGTATGAATTCTTAGTAAATCAACCATGCCCAACACATTTATGGGGCCGGAACCGCATAAAAAGCATCGGACAAGCCTGAAACCCCATCTGGCATGCGGTTTAACACCAAATTGGTTGAGCATCGGACCCATTACTCTATAACATATAATATAATATATATTTTACATATAATATACATTATATAACATAATATTCTATATAATATATAATAGGCCTGGCCCCAATTAGGCCCACAGACCTCACGAGTGAGCCGTGGGCTGGGGTATTCCCTACGGGCGGGACCGGTCGCCTGGCCGTAGCCCATCCACAGTCCAACAAGGCATCACATTTTTTTTTCAGTAGTTGTTATTGTTGGTGGCCCACACCTCCTCCACGTTGCCTTGGCTAATGAAATAAATCTTTTTTTTAGGATAGCCAATGAAATAATATTGAGCAGAGGTTTTAAACAGGAGTTATACAATCCTTTTGAAGTCTTGGTTATTAAGAATGCCTCAAAAGGAGGAGCTACAGCACAATGATGGCATGAAGAGAACTCACTTGCGGTAGGCATTGAGACAAATGTCGCGATATTTACGAAAACATTGTGAAAATATAGTGAGAAATTACCTGAAAGTTTTAAACTGTCTGTAATTTCTTGTGATATTTTCAAAATATCATGATTTAAGGAAAAACACAAATACTGCATTTTTAATGTAATATTTATGTTTTTAAATATCATTAAAAAATCATGTGTTTTTTATTTTTAGATATTTCTTATCTGTATCTTCTTCTTTTTTAATTTTAATTTGTTTATTATTGTCAATATTTTTCCAAAAACATGAGTTTTAAAAAAAAAAAAATCTGATGAGTTTTTAGTTGCAGATGAGTTTTGCCGTATTTTTTAAATCATAAGGTATAAAAGTTATCTGTTCTATTTCTCTGAAATAAAGAGCTGAAAAAAGAGAGCAAAAGTTACATGCAGTAAGGATGGCAGTAGATCGGGGCGGGTCGGTGGTGGGGGACAAGGTCTCCACCCCCGCCCCGTCTCAAATCCCCACCTTCATCCCCGCACGGGTTTTGATTTTAACCTCCATCCCCACTGGGGCGAGGTGGGGTGGAGCCCCATTTTTCCTCGGTCCATTGTCATCCCTAAAGAAAAATTGGGGATGGGGCAAGGCAGAGATCCAGACGGGAGAAAGCATTAGTCCATCCCTGCTTCCATCCCCGCCTTAATCCTGCACGGGTTTTGATTTTAACTTTCATCCCCACCTCCATCCCCAGTCCAAACTGGACGAGGCGGGGCCGTTTTCACCCGGTCCACTGTCATCCCTAGTTATCAGTATTGGTGACACATCGTATAGGAAAATTTTTGATATTGCTGGCCTGAATTGGCTAATATAAAAAAATACCAATTTTTTAAATATTATTTTAAAATTATTTTAATAATTTTAACATGTGTTACATTATGATTGACACATAATGATTATTTATTGTTTTTGGACTGATACAGAACGATTCAGCTGAGTATCGGTATCGTCAGATACAGCTGAATCGGTGGCCCAACTATTCAGAGCCGATAGGATACTAACAACATTGTTCTGGAGACATAGCGCACTCTTCGAGATAATGTAGCTAAAATTCAATCAAGCTAGCGCCAGAGAGTTCGAAGAAGATGCATGCATAGATCAAGGAGGAATTAAGTAGAGATGTTAAACGTCAATTCTAAGTAATTGGTAGTCAGTTATATGAGGTTGTTGCTGGTAAACAAAGACTTGGAAGTGTTCAAGCATGGCTAAATCATGTGGCGAGCCAAGCCGAGTTGGAGCTGACTTGTTTATAGAAAAAATATATTGTTTTAGAGCAGGAAGAAATATGATGATAAAAAAATACATGTAAAAAGATATATATAATATATTTCTTACTACCTAACGAGCTTATATGAGTCAAGTCGAGCTGAGTATCTATTGTTCATATTCAGTTTGCCATGCTTATTTTACGAGTTTGAACAAGCTTTTTATGAGCCAAACATGAGCGGAGCCACAAGCGATTCTCAACTTGTTTCCCATCCCTAATTGGAGCCCCTTGAAGACATACCTTGCAATAGGTTTAAAGAGGCATTGCCCTTCTGCTTTTGTTGTCGTTGTTGTTGTTTTTTTTTAGGATAATTGCTAGATGATTGGTCCATGTATTGTACATGAAAATTTTCATTTGAAAATGAAAGAGAATGTAGGGAACTCCTCTAAATAATATGGGTAGAAAAATGTGCATAGGTTTTACTTGGAGTTTGATTTTTCTGGTCTAAATAGAGTAGGTTTTGCATGAAGAAAATCTTATTCAATATGTTTTATTTGATAGGATAAAAACTGACTTGCATTTTTAGATTAGAAAAAAATATATATAAAAAAAGAGGAAGTAGAACAAAGTAAAAATATTATAGTTCTTTGGCGCAGATCTTACTATTTCTGAAGGAACATAATGGAGTTATAAACCTTATTCCTTTGTTGCCATACAAACTGTTAAACTTTATTGGTGTCATAATCCAACAAAGGAGACTAGGATGATTACAGGAAACCTTAAAAATCATACATAGTCTTGTGTGACAGTGTAAATTGCAGGTAAAATTTATGCTTGAGTCAATGTACATTCATTAATCATGATTTCTTGCAATTTGTAGAACCAGTTGTTTACACTCATTGGGACTTAATAGTCTACAAAACCCTTTCTAGGATAAGATTGGCAGTCAATGCATCATTACTCTTAGGGTAGCTAAAATGGGGGAAGCTCCAATTATGGAATACAATGGTCACAAGTGCCCTATGTTTCTTGCAAACTGGGTCATAGATTATAACCACCACAACCATTAGGTATGGTGGTTGAACTTCACTTGTTAACGGGGGTCTCTCATGCATCCAAATCATTGGGATAAGCTAGGGGACTGTCATTTTCCATATCATCTAAATGCATAGTAGAAACAATTTGGTTATTCAAAATCCAAACTACAAGTGGCTTTAGTTGAGCATAAGTGTTTTTTTTATTTAATCCAACATTAAACTATTTATATTTTTGTTAGATGCATTTAATTAATTGAAATAACTAAAAAAGCCTTAAAAGTAATTGCATGTTTTAAAACACGGTTATGTTTTGGAGTAAAAAATGCCACATTCTAATTTCAAATTCAAATTTATAAAGTGCATTATTTTACTCTTCTAAAGATGCATTTGGTTTTTTATTTTCTTCTAAAATAAGAGACTCATTTATCTCAAATTAAGAATACGTTTTTAAAAACATCATTTTTTTAAAGATATTTTTGGTCATTTCATTCAGTTGAATACATCTAATACTAATATAATTAGTTTAGAATTAGATAACATCTTATCTTTTGAGAAATAACAAAACATTAAGTACAAGGTTTGTAAAGAAAGACTAACTGAGACTATTTAAGGCACTCCAAGTTCAATAACTGAAGTGTGCATTCCTCACCGCAAGGCTGAAGCAAGGGAGAGGCATCAATTCCTGATGGGCAGGGGGTGGGGATCTTTGAAGGTTTTACATATAGGAGTAGTTGGCAAAGGGCTAGTTGAGGTCCTTGAGTGTTTGATTGTGCGAACAACAACGTCTGTCAGTCGCTATTGTCCACACCCCACGCACCCGACACAAACTGTGGACACATGGAATGCCTAGAATATGATGTCCCATGTGTCTAGCGGGGTACCTTTTACGTATCCTATGGCGTTCCACCCTCCCCCTAGAGCTGTGATGTCTGAGACACCTGAGACAAAAACCAAAATAATAAAAAAATAGAAGATAAAGGAGCGGTACACTT
This sequence comes from Nuphar pumila, assembly GCF_984573655.1. NCBI lineage: Eukaryota > Viridiplantae > Streptophyta > Magnoliopsida > Nymphaeales > Nymphaeaceae > Nuphar > Nuphar pumila. The sequence goes on from NC_143252.1 coordinate 32,921,335, forward strand.
GGGACAAAAACTTGACTTGTGCAGGACACCTCTATGCTCAAGAGAGGCCTGTTATACATAATTTTTTTTCCATAACATAGTTGGGGAATTAAGGCCCCTTCCTTTTACAAATAACATTTAGCCAACTCAAACAGGCAAGAGGCCTGTAGGCAGTTATGCAACCACCCATATACCAGTGGGTTTCGAACTTGCAATGTCTTGTCACACAGAGACTTGCACAAACTGCTCCTACTAGATGGTCGGAGTCGTCGTTGGTCTGTTCTACACAATTTTGTCTACACAATCAAACACTGATGGGACAAACCTGTGATCTCTAACCGCCTTCATGTTGTATCCTTTTTTATTTAAAAAAATGATCATGTTGTAGCAGGTGGTTGATGTAAATGTAATTCAAGCAATGCACTCTGCACAAGATAACAGTGGCTCTAGAAATACTTTCTTCTGTGTGTGCTTTCATCCATTGGATGTGCATCTGTAATGGTTTCAGCTTCTTACTGTTCAAATTTAAAGAGCATTGATGCATCAATCTGATCCCAAAACGAAAAGCCTTACCACAAAAAGTGAAGTGGCGTTTTCCTAATCAATTGAAAAGGATGGCCTAGTGCTCGTTCAGATTTACACATGGCAGCATCCTGTTGGTTTAAAAGCGCAGCAGATGCAGTTTCTTGATCCACTCTTTCAATAAGAAAATGTTAGTACCCATTACTTTGTAATGCTTCAAAATAATATATTAATTATCTGCTGCCACATTCATAATGGTGCAGATCCTTTAGACCTTTACCCAGTTTTTTGCAATTTTTTATTACTTGCAAAAAAACAAAAAACAAACAAAAACCCTAACTTGTAAATTAAGGTGGAAGCTCTTATTGGTGGCTTAAGATGGAGAGCAGTGTCTTACAGATTTAGGACATGTTCTCAAGGGAAATTGAGATCAGGTGCAATGTGATTGCACACTTTAAGTATGCTGCTGTAAGTGTTCACCCACCATATGTTGTTGGGTCCCACAACTCACAACATGTTGTATCTTATAGATGGTGTGATCAGGTGCAGCAGCATACTAAAAGTGTGCATTCACATTGTGTAATCACATTGCACCTGATCCTCCCTCAACCAAGGGTAAGTTGAGCAAAACACCTTTACCGCAACCACAAGGCTGAGCATAGTAGCCTGAAACGTTTTGACGCGTGCAATGAAGGCTTGCACTAGGGCTGGCTGGGTTCATACTCATGATCGAGGTCACGAATGATGTGATCTGGGTTTTTCATTGGCTTAGCCAAAAAATGAAAAAGTTTGGAAGGGCACAAAAATTTTAAAAACTTCAGCTCAATTCACAACCTATATCCAAGGCAGAGCAGATCCAGGAATCAGGCTGAGTACTTCACAAAATACTCAGGTCACACAAAACACAGAAAATAGCAGTGTGTATGTCGACTTTATGTGTTTTGTGCTTTACACAGAAATCGGCTGCACATTATGGTCGCAATTTTCTGTCTTGTGTGGCCCAAGACAGTGATTCTTTGTTTTATGCTCGCGATCACTTAATCATGCCTCCAAGGCAAGGTGGTAGTTGAAAACCATGAAAATGAGGACTTTAAAAAGTGTTGGATTCAAGTATTAGATCTAATTAATGGATTCAAATTATGAATCCAAACTATAGTCATCGGGTCTCACAAGAATCCAATGAACCACTACTTTAGTGGACTCTTGAAATGTGCAGTTATTGGAGGTGGTTATTGGATGGTGGGGCATGATGACAACACAAGAGGTGTAAATGATTCACATTCTTCTTTTCAAGTGTTCGATATAGAGAAGGCCAAATTGGATTGAGTTTCAAATCAAAAAGTTTGTTGTAATTGGTGAAACTATTTCAATTATAAAGAAGTGTATCACAGAGGAATTGATTGAATCATTCATATGACGTAAAAAAAAAACCAAAAGGGTGTTGCTGCCATTTTTGGAAGATTAAAGATCACCAAAGTAATGCCCATACCTAATGATTCAAAAATAAATGATTCCAAAGCAAGAAAACACCATTTTTAATTATTGTCACAATCAAGTGGATTGAATCATAATAAGAAATGGAAAATAGATTCTGCAACTATTCAAACTGGACCAACAAAAAACTACCTGTGCAATGTGATTGCAACCTCCCTTTTCATCAAAAGGCAAATCAGGTGCAATGTGATTACACACTTGGTGTCCTTTTGCACCCAGCCCACCATTTGTTGTTGGGGATCCACATCTGACAGGCTGATGCCTGTATCCTAAAGTGAGTGATCAGGTAGAGCAGTATATTAAAAGTGTGCAATCAAATTGCATGTGATCCTCCCACAACAATAAATTCCAGGCCCCACATGGAATGCTGTCATGTGATTGGCTGTGTCACATAACCCGTTCACTTAAGTGCTCCACAGATCCAACTTAAAGTAGAATCATAGATTTGTCAGGAGGTGTTCGTTGCTAAATCTAAGATTTGGTGCAAATACAAACCGAAAGTGGGCTCACTCCCTCTCTAACGACTCCATGGATCCAACTTAAAGTAGCAGCTTTCAAATCCTAGATTTGTCAGGAGGTGGTCGTCGCTAAATATAATATTTGATGCAAATACAAAGTGAAGGTGGACTCACTCCCTCTTTCATGCACAAACCCTTATCCCAGTTGTCAGTTTTGGCACTCTACAACTACAGAGAGAGAGCCGAAAGAAACATCAACATTACTAAGGCAGAGGATCAACAAAAAGTTGAGCCCGCGAAAACAAAAAAACAACAACAAACCCAAAACAAAGGGCCGAAAGCACGAAGGTAAAACATAAAAAATAGGAGAACACAGAGATCAGCCAAGGTCTTGAGGAAGAGAAGGCGACTGAAGGGGGTGGATAACATGAGAGTATAGGCATAAAATTGCCTACACATCAGCCTAGATGCAATGGAAGAACTTATTGAAAGCAACCAGGATTTGACGGAAGATCGCATTGTTGCGAGTTATCCACACAACCCACCAAGAAGTAAGAAGCCAAGTTCTCCAGATCAGCCGCCACTGCTTGCAACTGTGAACCTGCGGTGGACCCCACAAAAGGTCGAGCGTGAAGGATTCCTGTCTCACGATTACTTCAAGCTGATTCAACGTACTTTTAAAGAGATCCACAAAGATTTGGCAGACCCAAAATAGATGGTAGGTGGATTCTTCCGCCGCTTGGAAAAGGACACACATACTCGGATACTGAAAACCCACCTTCTTAAGGAAGTTGTTTGTCTATACCCTATCATGTAAAATTAACCAGGCTAAGAACCGAGAACGGGGAGTTGGCCCATTCGCCCATGAAAGACGCTCAGGAAGCCAGTCAGCCCCAGGAGGAAGAAGTGACTAATATAGAGTTTTGGTGCACAAAACGCCGCTAGGCACAATTGCCCATTGCAAAAACTATGCGTCAGGGTCAGGATCACCATCTTGCATGAGGATAAAAGACATGGCCTTAAGCCACATGTGACGCAAGTGCGAGATATGAAGCCTGTAGGGACGACGAATATAATGGATCGACTCAAGGGAACCGTACTTAGCATGGAGCAGAGGAGCACATGGATTGCCTGGACGGTGCACCATCCATCATTGCTTCACGATGAGAGCAATACTCCTTTGTCCTGGAGCGAAGATCTCTAGACCAGCCATACGCCTTGGTAACACCAACGGGTTCCATTCAACCAGGTGGCGCTTAGTTCGAAGGTGACAACCAAACCAAAGAAAATCTGCCGTCAAACTGGAGAACTTCTCCACACCCTTGGGCATCAGAAATATGGACATAAAAAATTCTGAGATAGAGGACAAGACATGCCTAATAAGGGTAAGCCGACCGACGATGGAAAGGTAGGAAGCCTGCAAGGAAGAAATTTTGGTCTGGACTTTTTGGATAGTGGCAGTCCAAGCGGCTGAGGGGATGCGCTTTATTTGTAAAGAGAGACCCAGATAAAAAATAGGTAAATCTAAAGTTGTGCAGCTAAAAATCTGCTTTTCGGCGGCCAATAAGGAAGATGGAGCATTAAACATGGACAGACAGTATTTACTGTCATTAAGGGATAAACCCGAAAGAGAGAGAAAAAAATGAAGGATGAGCTTGAATCTCAGCATCTGTTGCATGGAAGCGTGACAAAAAATGATCATGTCGTCAGCATAGATGAGAATATGATGGAAGAATTCTTGGATGCCGATGTGATCGATTATGCTTTTATCCGCTGCTCTCTTGAACAACACCACGAGACCCTCGACGATGACGTTGAACAACAAAGGAAAGAGATGGCAGCCTTGCCGAATACTGCACCCAAGCTTGAGCTGCCTACCTCTTGCTCCGTTAAGCTTAATCAAAGAGTGAGCATTTGATACCAGTTCATGCACCTATCGAGAGAAACGGTGACCGATACCGAAGTTGGTAAGCATGTGGAATAAGAAAGGCCAATAGACCAAGTTGAAGGCTTTATGAAAGTCGAGCTTGAGAGAGAAGAAAGGCTGGCCACTGATATGCAAAGAGTTAAGAACTTTCGATGCCAAGATGAATGAGTGTTGCATCAGCGTGTGGGGGATAAGCGAACTGGGAGTCCAAAAAGATTTAAGTAGCGACAGCTTTGAGCCTATTGGCCAAAACCTTAGCAATAATGCGATAGAGCACACTCATAACCAAAATTGGACGAAACCTTGAGATATCAGAGGTTGTCACATCCTTCAGGATGAGAGAGACAATGGCTAAGTGCTCATGAACTGGCAGCCGACAGCTGCGATATAACTCAGCGAAGACATTGATAACACCATGCTGAATGCAAGGCCAAAAGATACAGAAGAAATCCATGGGAAAGCCATCGTAGCTAGGTGCTTTTCATCCTGAAAGACCATTGAGAGCCAAAATGATTTCAACGTTAGTGAACTTAGATTGCATAGCTCTGGCTTGAGATTGATCAATAGCCCATATGAGAAGAGGGCCAATAGTGCCATCAGTGGAGGTCTGGGCAGCATAAAGGGTGTTGAAATAGTGAGAAACCGCTGAAAGGACAATCTCGTCGGAGTTGCTGACTCCCCCAATGGAGATAGAGGGAATAACGTTCCTCCTGTGGTGGTGCAAAGCGTAGGAGTGGAAGAAGCTAGTATTATCGTCACCAACCGCAAGCCAATGCACCCTCGCTCGTTGTTTCCATCAAATTGCATCCTTGATCCGCCATGTTTGCAGAAGCAAAGAAAGCACAGTGGATCTGGCCTTTAAGCTTTGAATAGTCGAATCAGAAAGAGAGTCCGAGAAAGACATAGAATGATGAATGGTCGACAATTCTTGCTCCTAGGTGTCCATTTGCTAGAATTTACTGATATTATGATTCGAAAGCCAAGCTTTGATATCGCGATTAAGGCAAAAAAGCTTCTCATGGCACCAGACGGCTACCCTAACCGTAGTAGAAGGCTTGCTCCATGAACGGTAGAGTACAAATTCGAAGTCTGGCTTCTTCAACCACCACTTTTCAAAGACGAAAGTCCTTGCAGAGGTAAAACCTTCCCCTCAATGAGTAACAACCTGACTATGGTCTGAGACATAAGGAGAAAGCAGGTGATGTCGGGGAGGATCTCTAGCTGATTGAGGGAGACGACCACTCGGTCGAGCAGTCTATAGTACAAGCGAAACCTTCTATTTGACCACAAGAAAGGCTTGTCAGTAGGAATAACAGAGTAAAGTTGTTATTATTGGATAAAATCCTGGAAAACTCGCATAGAGGCAGTCAGAGAAACGAGATGATTTGAGTCATGAATAGACAACAAGCAGTTAAAGTCTCTCATAAGAAAGTGCAACTCCCCAAAAGAACCGATAATCCTACTCAAATCGGACCATAACGTTGGTCGAAGGGGAGGACGGTTGAGACCATAGACAATAGTGACCACCGTTGTATGGGTTCCCGCTTTTAAGGAAAGTGCCATCGAAGGAGAGAACATGCCATCGTCAACTTGAGAGATACCCCGAGAAGGCTTTATGAAAATAAGAATACCACCAGCATAGTGGACCGCGGGCTTAAAGAAGAAGTCTGTCCCTCTCCAAATTTTAGACACGACAGAGCGAGCAACATCTTCCATTTTAGTTTTGCATAGGATAATGAGATTTGGTTTTTCCTAACGAATCCAATTTGTCAGGAACAAACACTTGTCAGGAGAATTCAACCCTCTGATATTCCAGCATAGAGCCTTCATAGCTGAAAGTCAACAAAACTCTGAGGGGTGCAAGCTCTGGCTGAACGCAAAGGAGAACCACCAACATGTGAGGGCGAGGGGTGCAGGTTGCAATGACTCCCTTGGCGGGCATAACCGACCCCAACACCTGATTGATGGAACGAGCTGGGAGTCAGCATATCAAGAACGACCCCAGATTGGGTTGCCGCAGAGGAAGGGAGAAGGTCGGAGACCGCAACAACAGATGAGAGCATGACGCCTGATATATGAAGTAGTTGTTGCGAGGAAAGAGAAACATCGAGAAGTCAGACAACTTCATCAACTTCGATACCCAGTGTAGAAAAGAGATGACTTTGCCCTACTATAGGATCAACACCCGCAGAAGATGAGTCTCCATAGGTAAAAGTAACTGGCTCCCCAGACGAACCTTGGCCGACTGCTAGATGTGAAGGGTGACAAAACATGAAGTCTGCGGGAGGTAGGAGGAAAGGAGTCTGCAAGCGGATCACCATGCAGTTGATAGATCGATAGGATAGGGCATTGAAACCCATAACGTGAACTGCCAGACCATCAAAATGCCTGCACGGGAAAAGGATGAACTACAAGTTCACAAAAAACTGATGCTTACGGGAGTCACACATGTCTCCAAAAGCTGCTGCAAAATCGTGCAAAACGGAAGCACGGGCGGAGGCACCGACTGATACTAGCACGATGGCCTTGACAATAGAGATATTAGAAACGTGCGTATGTGAAAATTGGATGGTAGCAGACTGCTGATCATGAGTGTCATCATCATAGGTTGGATTCCCAAAAGCCTCGATAGCACCAAACAAAGAGGCTCTTGGCAGCTAAAAGGATCGAGAACCGAGAAACCACCTGTGTGAGAACATGAAGGATGGTGGATTCCAAAAAAACGGGTTCTCGAGAAGAGCACCAACATCACCATGCACCGTCAAAGCACCTCTTGAAGGAGCGTCAGAAGAGTAGTCATCAAAGGTAAGATTTCCACTGTCTACGAGAGCACCTACCAAAGACGATGATGGCGATAGAGAGGAGCGGGAAATGATTAGAGCACCGAGCAAGCTAGAGCAGCCACTAAAAATAGGAGATGATGAAGATGGTGTTGCCGCTAACTGCATGAAGGCTTTTTCGGTGAACAACATGGGCAATGCAAGTGACTGGCGGATCGAAACCCAGATAGATCCGATTTTGAAAGCCTGAAAAGATGATTTGGGCTCATGAAGTTTGCCAACCTTCACCCAAGGAGAGAATGAGGCATGGCGTCGGGGCATCTGTGATCTCCCACTATCCTTGCAAAAAATTGACTTCTGCCACAAATAACGATTCAGGGGGGCTATGGCACACTTACTCTTCCAGATTGGATGCCCCCGAGAGAGAAAAGAGGTGGCACAACGATGACATGCAACACACTTCTGAAAGTTAAGGAAAAGCACTCGGCGCACCATCACTCCCCAGGCTTCGTGCGGTGCAGCTAAGCACGAGAATAAGTTCCGGAGAAAGAAAGTTGCCAGAAAAGCTTAACATCCTGCCAATCCCGGTCATCGCCCCAGCTAGGAAAAACCCAAAAGAAAAATGGTGCACAAAGAAACGCCCCCACTGAGCAATACTGAAGAGGCTCTCTCCTAACAGCGCAGATGAAATGTAGATATCCTGGGGAAGGAGCGAACCTAAAGCCACACAGGAAGAAAAAATGATCGAAAAAGAGGAGAGCAACTTGACCGATAGCCAGAAAGAAAGGGCAACATGAAAACCCTATTGTCGAAGGGCAAAAGCAGCACCTCAGTCATTTAAAGCGTTCTGAATGGAGAGAAGGGCCCGCTGGTTGACATGCAAATGGTGGTTGGAACCGATACCCCAGAAGAAACATGGTGAGAAAGACATGTAGATAAGCTGACTGAAGTTGTTACTCCTCTCAACAGCCACGGTGAAGCCAAAAGCAAAGATGAAGACTGAGATATAGTGGATGACGACTCCAAGAGAAAACCCCAATAGGCATCTCCTGCGAGAATGGAGACAGAAAGAAACCCCAAGGGCGACTCCAGGAGCAACAATGGTCGACGATTCCACGCGGTAGCCCTTTTTCTGTTACAATCTCCCCCAAAATCCCTGCCACATGTGTTGCATTCTATGGGCACACACCACAGAGAGAGAGAGAGAGAGAGAGAGAGAGAGGTACCTTAGCATCGCCAACCTTTGTTGTCGCCCAAACGTCGCCGACCGGATGTTGGAAGTCCGTCGATGGCTCACTCAATCTGCTCCTTTTACACACACAAATGCAGTCGATGCTACTGCCTGAGTGCTTTTGCCGGTCAGAGAAGTGAAGCAAAGGCGCCACTGTCGTACAAGGGATATCACATGTCAAAGAGGTGGAAAAGAGGTGTCGGACTGCCAAAATGGCGAGATAGAGAGAGATGGTGGGGGGTTCAGGGCATAGCTATGGCAAAAAGGGGGGTGAAGAGACAGATAGAGGGAGAGAGACTGGGTTTTAAGGGCTCCACTGCCTGTTCCTCCTCCTCTGTGCTCCTTTGTCGTGTTCCTCCACTGGGAAGAGAGCATGGGAGTGGGGACGAGAGAAGGAAAAAGTGAGAGAGGGAGGGAAAGAGTGGGTGGGGATGAGAGAGAGAGAGTCGTGCCTTCGGCAGTGAAGAGAGGGAAGAGAAAATGAAGGAGGACCACCATGTTCGATCGACGACAGGACGAAGAGGAAGGGGCGGGGGAGGTGGCGCAACTCGGCGTCAGGTTGGTGTTGGGGCGTCGATAAAAGCAGAGACAAACGAAGAAGATGAAGGAGGCTAAGGCAGGTAGGCAGGCCTCCAACTTATCTTTCAGACAAAAAATGCAGAGAGGGGAGAGATGAAGGGTGTGGCGACGAGGGAGGTTGAGCTGGAGTTAAAGGGGCTTGGTGGGTCTGGCCTGTGCACAACAGGGAGAATTGAGAGATTGAAGGGCTCGATGGATTTAGGGGTGGCAATTGGGTCGGGTTGGCAGGTCGTGTCGGCGGGTCAGCATACCTCAATATGAATCCGACCCGTTTATTAAACGGGTCGGTTGTGGCAAACACAAACCCAACCCATTTATTAAAAGGGTAACCCAACACGTTTAACTCGTTTAATAAACGGGTTGGGTCGGGTAAACGGGTTGGCGGGTTGACTGGTCGGGTTGACGGGCAGGTCGGGGTCGGGTAAACGGGTTGGCGGTCGGGTTCGGGTAAACGGGTTGACCCGCCTGCCTAACCCGTTTATTAAACGGGTCAGCCAGGTTGGTATACCCCTAACACGAACCCGACCCGTTTAATAAACGGGTTAGGCGGGTCGACCCGTTTATGACACAAACCTGTTTAAGCCAAACTCGAACCCGCCTAAGAGGCGGGTTGATGGGTCGTGTCAGGTTTTTCCACCCCTAGATGGATTTGGTCTGCGCACATAGGAGAGAACCGAGGGAGTGAAGGTCTCAGTGGGTCTGGCCTTCAGGGGCATGCATCCCCTGTGGCTAGAACTCCGATGGGGGTGGTGGTGTGTGTGTGTGTGTGTGTGGGGTGGGGGGGGGGGGGGGGGGGGAAGTTGCCGGCGAGTCGAGAGGGTCGGGCGAGGGGATTTGCAGAGGAGAGGAGTCAGGCGAGAGAGAGAGACCAAAATGAGTTCTAAATGAAAAAGGATACATCACCTGAAGAGAACAAGACCTCACTTCCTACCTTGCATACAATTAAGAGCCAACAGCTGTGTTGAGGTATTGATTAGACTGAAAATTTGATGCAGTGAGTGACTTTTCGTTCCTGAAGATGATGTTAGGAAAGTGTCGTTTCAGGCCTTTGTTTACTTTGAATTTGTGCCATGGATGTTGAAAACAATGCCTCAGTCTGATGCTTCAAACTCCTTTCTATTCTACCCCTAACAGATAAAAATGAATTATTACAGTTGAATAAAAAACCAAAAGGTAGTTATGGGAATTGCACTCAATCTAATTTTAGAGACTGTCATTTCATCAAACACTTACAACCATGATATGGGAGACCAAGTAATTGTTTAAGCAGACAATGAAAACGCTTGAAACCATTTGAAAAGATAAGAAATATAATATTATAACAAAGAATATCAGTCAAACTTTACTTCTTTAGATAAAGTATTATAAAAAAAAAATAGGGTGGTATTTGGATGAGGGTTTATTTATTATATTTTCATCAGTATCACTTAGGGGTGAGCCAACTCAATGAGCTTGAGTTATAAAAAATAAAAAATAAAAAAAGTAAAATTAATTTTTTATGAAAACTAGAAATCACATAGTGACTTTGGGTACATGGGAACTTGTTAATTATTTTTAATTATTTAATTAATTGTATTAATTTTAAGAGAAAGATAATTAATTACACCAAATCACATTAATTGCAGACTGAGTTAGCTATGCTTGTTTTATGTAGGAATCATCTTATTTGGGATCACCCGGAGCCCACGCGCCTACTCGATGGGCCTGAGTTATAAAAAATAAAAAAAAAAGTAAAATTAACTTTTTATAAAAACTAAAAATCACTTAGTAACTTTGGGTACATGGGAACTTGTTAATTATTCAATTAATTGTACTAATTTTAAGAAAAAAAAGATAATTAATTACACCAAATCACATTAATTACACACACAGATGGCTATGATTGTTTTGTGTAGGAATCATCTTATTTGGGCCCATCCAGACCCGGTCGGCTTCACATTGGGCCAATGGACTGGGCTATGAGCCTCAATTCAAACCTGAGCCCGTTAAGAACTGGGCCAAAACCCATCCCAACGGTCAATGGCCGGATGCCCACCCCCTTAGTATCAATGCTCTAAACAGGGAAAATATTAAACAAATGAATATAAAATAAACCCATCATATTTCAAGTGTCTCTGACCTCAAGAAATAACTTTCATGACAAGGCATAATATTAAATTATGTGACACTCTTAATGATAGATAAATTCATGCATCTAGGCTAAGTCAACTCTTAATGGATGAGCTTATTGTGTTGAAGATTTAGCTTTTATGGGACAGTCACTTTGAAAGACTGACCAATTTTTTGAGAAAGCCCATTTAAAGACTCCCTCTTCCTGTTTGATATTCCAAAAAAATATCCAGTTTTTATTAAAGTAGCACATGAAGAACCAACTTTTCATTAACGGTAAAGTTAAATTTCGTAACTAAGATTGATACCGAATATCATTTAATTTTATTTGAGAAATATTTGTTTGGCCTACAAATTAAGGCTCCACTCATCTAGTAGGAGTGATCTGTAAATGATCCCCGAGGTGATCGGGGTCACGAGTTCAAAATCCATGGAGGGTGTTCTTTACTACAACTCTATAAGGTTGAAGCTAGGTGTGCCCTTCGCCCCTCCCAGACCTTACCAACCAAAGGCATGCTAATATGCTATGTAGTTTAATAATTTTATTATACATAACTGGCATTTGACCTTGATAGTTTTAGTGAAAAGTTGGGATTTGAAAACTCTTTTCATGGTAAACCGAAACCGAAAACCAAGTATTTCTGAAACTTATGGAAACTTCTAAAAATGAATGTGAAACTCATTTCCTCTGAGTGAGAAACTCATTTCACATCACTGTGACAAAGGTATGGATGTTATCATTTTATGCCTCCTTTTTACATGAGAATATCCTTTTTACATAAGAATATCCTCATGAGGAAATGAGCAGAGATTTAAGAGAAATTTCCATCTATGAAATGGTGCCGTGGAAGAGAGCACACCACCCGCTGTAGAGTATTTTCTCGAGAAAAAACCATATTTTATGCAAATATCATGAGATTTGTCTCTCGAATGACATTTCAGTTCCAGTCACCCCCCTATGTCATACCCCCCATCTTTATACCCCTCTTAAATATTATGATCCAAGTTGTTTTGATCAAATCTGACCTTGTAGATAGATTCAGCATCACCTATTTAATAAGAAACAACGTTTGAATAGTATTTTTTTGATGAAAAAATGATGATTTTTAAAATGACAAGAATTTATGTTTTGTCAACTGTTGATTTTTGAATTGTAAAAAAAATCCTGCACACAAGTCAGATCGTGGCGATTTAAGTATCGGATCTTCACTAAATGAATGTAGATAACATCTATTAAGTCTGATTTGATCAAAACAACTTACATCAATTAAAGCTCCACCAGGGGTACGAAGATAGTGATGACTTTGGAGATGAGTAAAACCGATTTGTGTCTATATAACCTCAATCCAAACTAGGGTTGACAGTGGACTGGGGCGGGGGCGGGGGCGGGGGCGAAGGACAAGGTCTCCACCTCCGCCCCATCTCAAAATCTGGACCTCCATCCCTGCATGGGTTTGGATTTTAACCTCTATCCCTGTTTCATGTCCTCCATCCCAGTTTCATGTCCAAACAAGGTGAGGCAGGAAGGAGCCTCGTTTCCCCTCGGTTCATTGCCATCCCTAAAGAAGGATTGGGGACTGAGTGGGGCAAGGATCGGGATGGGGCGGGGTAAGGGAAAGCGTAAGTCCATCCCTGCCTCCATCCCCGCATGGGTTTTGATTTTAATCTTCATCTCCGCCTCCATCCCCAGTTCAAACAGGGCGAGGCAGGGCAGGGCCCAGTTTCCCTCCAAGTCCACTGCCATCCCTAATCCAAGTGGGTGCTGGCATATAGGGGATCTTTATTGGCACACAAAGTTTTTATTGGGGCTAAAAGTGTGCCAGTAAAGATGTTGTCAGTGAAAATTTTACCAGTAAAAATCACATTCACTAGTGCACCGCCTCTGTGCCGGTAAAAGTTTCGCCCATGACATCTTTACCGGCGAAACTACTGGCGCTAAATTAGCATCATGCTGTTTTTATTAGTGCTAAAAGTGCGCTAGTAAAAGTGAAATTTCCTCTATGCACATATGAAAAGTAGGCGAATAATCCACCTACAAGTTCAAATCTTTTGCTATTGACGGGAATTGATAATGGCAACACCAGAGAATTGCAAAGTCCCCCAGTCTAGTGTATTCACATTGCGTTTACAATTCCCACAAGGTTGCAAACTGCTGTTTGGAAATCGAAGGGCACTGGAAATCCCTTTCCCAACTGACCAGGTCCAGAAAACTAAATCCTAGCCTAGCTCATTCACTAAATGGACCCTCCATCATTGTAACTACTAAGCTAAAACCAAGCCCTATTGCATGGCCTTCAAATATAACTGGATATCCAATCCAACTCTGACATTTATTTTCGATTTGGATCCTTAAAATAAGATCCAAATGTGGATGCAGATCAGATTTGGATATGTTTACTCAGCGTATTTCTGGATTCGGATCAGTATTTTAGGTTGGAGCTAATTCAGATGCATATTGAAATCTGATCTGATCTCTTTGTACATGTAAAGAGCTTGTTTTCAATCTTATTTTACCTGATCTAATATTACCATATATGTTTTGGATCCATAATCAACCTTATCTCCTCAGATATGATTCAGATCTAAACTTTATATCTGCTGTTTGTATGTTGGTTGAGTAGGTGAATCTCCTAGCATATAAATAAACGGTGTTGTAGCCCACAGTGTGTCCGCACATCTGGTTAGGTAGGTTGGCTTTAGTCTTTCAAGTTAAAGAGGTCGAGAGTTCGATACCTGATACCTGGGTGTGTCCTTTGCTACAAGGTCAAAGCTAAATGAAAAAATATCCCTAATGAGTAAGGGAGAGTTTTATGCCGCAACCCCAAACAGGTTTTGCATAATGGGATGGGGCCTAGGCCGCTGGGTATGCGGTCTTGGTTCAAATCTCATGGGCGTCACTCCTTGTTCAAGTAAGTAGCATGGTAATTGATATGAATCAGTTATTTTTTAATAAATATAAAAAAATAGATTAAAATTATTTTTAATATTATTTTAATAGTTTTAACACGTGTCACATTCTGATTGATAAATAATATTTTTTAATTATTTTTTGGGCGATTCAGAACGATACACTTGAATGCATAGTTCATGAAAGAAGTGGCATTTCCAAGGCAGGTGAATTGGTTCTTCCATGTTGAAGCACAATGGACATCAGTTTGCAAGTTGATGACCTATTCTTTGTAGGTGGCCCTCGGTGTTAATGCTACCGTGAGCACAAATATCGCGAGATTTTATAAAAATCTCGCCGATATCGAGAGAAATTGCCTGAAAGTTTAAAAAGGCAATTTCTCGTGAGATTTTCAAACCATGACAAATATCGCAATATTTATATTTTTAAAATATATTTATCATGAAAACCTCTAAGATTTTTATTTTTAAATGTGTTTTATTTATATTTTCTTATAAAAATTATTTTTTATATTATTTATATTATTTATTTTTTATTCCTGAGATTTTGCCAAAAAAATACAAGACTATGAAAAATTTCAAAATCTCTCGAGTTTTTTTCCTGCCGAGATTTTCCCGTTTTTTACTTTTGTCACTATGGCAGCATGAACCATGTGAAGAACATGGCCCCTGAAGAATGAACTTTTGGTGGGAGACCGTTCAAACTGTCCACACTGTCCTCAAGACAAGCAGTGTAGGCTTAGGGATGACAGTTGACCGGGGGAAAATGGGGCCCTATCCCGCCTAGCCACATTTGACCAGAGGGATGGAGGCGGGGATGAAGGTTAAAATAAAAACCAGTACAACAATGAAGGCGGGGATGAACTTATGCTTTCCCCCACCCCGCTCCATCAACGATCCCTGTTAGTAAACCTTCCTCTCCTTCTTTAGGGATGGCAGTGGACCGAGGGGAAACAGAGTCCCGCCTCGCCTTGTTCCGTTTGGACCAGAGATGAAGGATATGAAACGGGGATGAAGGCAGGAACGAAGATTAAAATCAAAATCCATGCAGAGAGGGCAGAATTTTGAGATAAAACGTGGTGGAGACCTTGCCCATGCTTTCTATTATGAAATTTTAATTATATCACTCTTATGGGGTTTAATGTAGCTTGATGCGGGCAACTCTGAATCTGCTTATGATTGACCATTCAGGAAGGGGTCCAACCCATTTTCGAATTCAAAGATGGGCCTTTATCCAGTAAAAACTGACTTGGATCAATTGATAATGGATCTTTAGTGCAATATATGGCAACTCAGAAGTTGAGAAATCATCTTGTGGGCCATTAAGCAATCTTAAATCACACTAATGGACAATTGGTAGTGGATCTTTTGTTACACCAACCTTGTGAAAATGGATTTCAGAAAAGAGATCTCAAGCCTAGAGGCACGTTCTTAAGATCGCTATCTTTAGAACTTCAATCGCCCCACTCCGGGAAGACCGAAGATGCGAAAAGGGGTTTGATGCGACTAAGTTCCCAGGATACAACTAGGCTTGAACCTCCAGAGAGTCACAGCTTCGCAAGGACAGATGATCTCTACCACACTTGTACTCTGCAAGCCAAATCGAGAAGAAGGAAGAAGAAGATTTTGGAGAGTCGTAAAATTCTTGTCTTTTCAAAAGACGAAAAAAGAAGATATTTATAGACTTTTAGAGAGGCCAAAACGTTTTGCGATAAATGAGATTAATGGCCATAAATCTGACGGTTTGAAAATAGGATGAAAAAGTACCTGAACGGTCACCCACCTTTGACTGTCAATCAAAGGCCTCCAAAACCGTCCAACAGTCACAATGCAATATTAACTCGATATGCATGCAACTTAAAGCTTTTCAAACGGCCAGATAACTCAAACCGAAAAGCAAAACGGATATTTTCACCTCATAAGCACCTCGCACCGCTGCGAGCGTGCGAAGTGCGCCATCAAAACGCCACATTGCGCCTCAAGCGCCCTTGCGCACGCATGCACGCGCGCACGCGCGTGTGCGCGAACGGCGCATCTGTTGCTGCACGAGGTGCAGCAATGTCTGCAATCCACCTAAAGAATCAAGGCTTACCAAAGTAAAGAATAGATAACAAGCTCTCTATTTAAACCTCTTGAAAAACTTTTCTCTCTTAGATATTGGACTAAACTTTTTCAAAACTCTTTTGGTAGTAATCATTAATATTTTAAAACTTTCCTAACAATCCCCCACTAGTTTTAAAATATATTTGGCTTGCATAGAAACTTATGCATTAGTGAGAGTGTCTGCATGACTTGAACCCCCACTATTTGAAAGAAAACCTAAATTAACCAAGGTGCTAAGTGGACTTACTTTGAACTTAGCTCCTTATATTGTTAACGAAGTTTTCAATCATACATAGGTTTCCAAAAGTACGATTGTGTGGATTTCATGTTGGCACATTTAGAGCCTTGTGCTTTCCTGGATTCATGAGTGCTCTAGAGAATTGCCAATTCTCATAAGAAACGGCTCACATTTCTACACTCATATAGGTGAGTTTGTCTAGGTGTACTGTAACACACACCTTAGCCTTAAGGCCTACAAACTCATTAAGAGCTATTAGCTCAACCCTCATATTAGTTACAGCTCATGAGCACACATCAATAATAGGCTTACATAAATATGCTCAATATCTGTCATTCACCAATTCGTTTCCCATTGAACCTATGCATGTGGGATCTCCAGCGCTCTAGGTTGGGTATCCTTAGGTGATGACTTAATTGGCTTAATTCTCATTCCCCTCGATGTTTTATTGATGACATCTCTCGAAAGGCCTTTCATAAATGGGTCTGCCAAATTTTGACATGACTTCACATATTTCAATGAAATAATATTGTCATTAATCATTTGTCTTATAAAACTGTGTCTTGGACTAATATGTCTAGACTTCCAATTGTATTTCAGATTACCTGCTTTACATATAGCTGATTGGCTATCACAAAACATTGAAATAGCAGGTATTGGCTTCTCACCTAGTGGAATATCCACTAGCATATTTTTAAGCCATTCAACTTCTCTACAAGCAGATGCCAAAGCAATAAACTCAGATTCTATTGTAGAATGAGTTATACAAGTCTGTTTCTTAGACCCCCATGCAACTGCTCCACCTCCAAGGGTAAAAACCCAACCACTCGTAGACTTGGAATCTTCAAAGTCAGTATTCCAACTTGCATCACTATACCCTTCAATAACAGCAGGAAACTCGGTATAGTGAATTCCATACTCTAAAGTATTCTTTAAATATCTAAGAATCTTGTTCACTGCATTCCAGTGTTGATGACCAGGATTATTAGTGTATCTACACACTTTACTCATTGCATGGGCAATGTCAGGCCTTGTGCAGTTCATTGCATACATAAGGCTACCTACAACACTGGCATATTTTAATTGTTTAACACTAGCACCATCATTAGGAGTCAATTTCATATTTGGATCATATGGGGTGCATGCTGGTGAACTATTAAGATATCCATACTTTGTAAGAATTTTCTCAATATAATGTGATTGACATAATACAATGTCATTTTTATTTCTTATAATTTTGATTCCTAAAATAACATCTGCAACACCCAAGTCTTTCATACAAAACAAGGAAGATAAAAATCTTTTTGTTTGATTTATGCATTCACTATTGTTACCCAAAATAAGCATATCATCAACATATAAACAAATAATAATAATTGAGCTACTATCTACTTTACTGTAGACACATTTGTCTGCATCATGAATTTTAAAACCATTATGCACCAGAGAACTATCAAATTTTTTCATGCCATTGCTTAGGGGCTTGCTTTAATCCATATAAGGATTTCTCAAGTTTGCAAACTTTGCGCTCTTGCCCTAGCACTACAAAACCTTCAGGTTGCTTCATATATATCTCTTCATCTAATTCTCCATTCAAAAAGGCCGTTTTCACGTCCATTTGATGAATTTGAAGCTTATATATGGCAGCCATGGCAATCAGAATTCTAATAATAGATATTCTGGTTACAGGAGCAAAAGTATCAAAATAATCAATACCTTCTTTTTGTTTAAAGCCTTTTGCAACCAAACGTGCTTTAAATTTATCGATTGTACCATCAGCTTTTAATTTCTTTTTGAAAATCCATTTGCAGCCAATAGTTTTGCAACCAACAGGTAAATCCACTAATTTCCATACATTATTAGACATAATTGATTCTATTTCATCATTAATAGCTTCTCTTCAAAAGGCAGCATCTTGAGAAGACATAGCCTCTTGAAAAGACACAGGATCATTCTCAATTAGAAATGTATAAAAGTCAGAACCAAAATTAGTTGGTTTTCTAATGCGTTTACTGAGTCTAACTTCAGTTTCTGGTTCATCAACACAATCATTAGAATATTCAATCATGTCATTTACAGAAAGTTCATCTACTATAATTTGGCTGCCATCAAGAAGAGAATCAAATGCATTTTTATGTTCTATGAAAGATGCATCTCTAGATTCTACAATAACATCATTAATAATGTCCAAAAATCTATATGCTTTACTATGTTCAGCATACCCAACAAATGCACATTTAAATGCTTTAGGTCCAACCTTCTTCCTTTTATTTTATGGAATTTTAACATATGCTAAACAACCCCAAACACGAAAATAGCTAAGATTAGGTTTCTTACCAAAACACAATTCATAAGGTGATTTATCAGATTTGGAGTAAGGAACTCGATTAAGAATATAACAAGCAGAAAGTATAGCTTCTCCCCATAAGTTGGAATGCAAACCCGTATTAAGCAGCATAGCATTCATCATTTCTACAAGTGTTCTGTTTTTCCTTTCTGCTACTCCATTCTGTTCAGGAGTTCTAGGAGCTGACGTTTGATGGATAATACCATTATCTTCACAGAATTTATCAAATTCTCCACCTAAGTATTCACCTCCTCTATCTGTTCTTAAATGTACAATCTTTGTTTTAAACCTATTTTGTACTTCAGCTAGATAAAGAAGAAATTTGGAAAATGCTTCAGATTTATGTTTCAACAAATAAACATAACAAAATTTTGAGTAATCATCTATAAAGGTAATAAAGTACCTATTGTCACCACGACTCAAAACATTATCCATCGTACACACATCAGAATGCACTAATTCAAGCAATTTATAATTCTTTTCTACTCTAGGAAACGAGAGTCTAGTTAGCTTAGTTTGAATGCATGTCTCACACTTATGTTTATGTTCTATTCTCACATGACACGGAAGAAGACCAAAGTTATTCATATTATGAATGCAACAAGAATTTATGTCCTAATCGTGAATGCCAAAGAAAATAGGAGTCAACCATATAAACATAAGTAGTAGATTCATTTATGCTCATCTTGAACATACCACCAGTGGCAAACCCTTTTCCTACAAAGATTTTTCCTTTGGTCACAGTTACAATCCCAGACTCAATAACAATCTTAAAACCATTTCGTGACAGGAGATCTGCAGAGATTAAATTTTTTCAAACTTCTGGAGCATAGTGGACATTCTCAAGTGTTAGGACTTTTCCGGAGGTGAACTTAATTTCCACACTCCCTTTTCCCAGCACTTAAGTTGAGGAAGAGTTTCCCATAAAGAGATTGCATCCCTCCCCCACTACTTCATACGACTTGAACAAGTTCCTGTCGTTTGCCACATGAATAGTGCTTCCAGTATCCAGGTACCAGTCCTTATTTGCAGCCACCATAAAGGTTTCAGAGATTACAGCAACAAGCCTCTCCTCTGACTCATTTGGCTTAAGACCAGTCATCTTCCGTTCTCTGCATTCTCTAACAAAATGGCCAAACTTGCCACAAACATAACAACTAATTTTCTTTTTATCAGTTGGCTTTTTCCCTTTCACAAAATTCTTTTTGATTTTCTAGGTTTTCATGATTTTGCCACTCTTGTTACTAACAAAATTCACTTTAGGATAACCTTCTTTAGGACTCAAATTCTTTTTGTCACGAAGACGAGTCTCTTCCTCAATTCGGATGTTCTTAAGAAGGCCATCCAAAGTGATTTTTTCATTTTTATGTTTTAGGTGATTCCTATATTCTTTCCAGGAATTCGGCAGCTTCCCAATAATGACAACAACTTGAAAGTCATCATCAAGATACATACCTTCTCCTTTGATCTTATAGGCCAGTATTTGCATCTCATGAATTTGAGCAAGTATAGGCTTATCATCAACAATAGAAAAATTAACATACTGATCTACGATAAACCTTTTGTTACCAGCATCTTCTGCATTGTACTTGATCTCGAGAGCATTCCACAACTCTCCAGCCGACTCCAATGGTGAATACAAGTCAAAGAGGGAATCGACTAAAGTGTTCAGGATATGCCCTTTGCATTGGTAGTTGTCAGTAAACCACTTCTCTCGCTCTTTCTTCTGTTCTTCTGTCTCAACTTCTCCAGCAGCGACAGTGGGACAGGGCTTCTTGAGAACATAGTCAATATGCAGCTCGGATAGCAAGAAAGAGACCTTTGATTGCCACCGCTTGAAGTTTGACCCATCAAATCGATCGAGTTTTTCAAGGTCACGACTAAGCAGATTGATGGAGTTGGATGTCGAACCAGAGGCCATATTGAAGTTCTAAAATTGTTACACCAACCTTGTGAAAATGGATTTCAGAAAAGAGATCTCAAGCCTAGAGGCACGTTCTTAAGATCGCTATCTTTAGAACTTCAATCGCCCCACTCCGGGAAGACCGAAGATGCGAAAAGGGGTTTGATGCGACTGAGTTCCCAGGATACAACTAGGCTTGAATCTCCAGAGAGTCACTGCTTCGCAAGGACAGATGATCTCTACCACACTTGTACTCTGCAAGCCAAATCGAGAAGAAGGAAGAAGAAGATTTTGGAGAGTCGTAAAATTCTTGTCTTTTCAAAAGACGAAAAAAGAAGATATTTATAGACTTTTAGAGAGGCTAAAACGTTTTGCAATAAATGAGATTAATGGCCATAAATCTGACGGTTTGAAAATAGGATGAAAAAGTACCTGAACGGTCACCCACCTTTGACTGTCAATCAAAGGCCTCCAAAACCGTCCAACAGTCACAATGCAATATTAACTCGATATGCATGCAACTTAAAGCTTTTCAAACGGCCAGATAACTCAAACTGAAAAGCAAAACGGATATTTTCACCTCATAAGCACCTCGCACCGCTGTGAGTGTGTGAAGTGCAAAGTGCGCCATCAAAACGCCACATTGCGCCTCAAGCACCCTTGCGTACGCACCCGTGCGCGCGCGCGTGTGCGCGAACGGCGCGTCCGTTGCTGCACGATGCGCAGCAACGTCCGCAATCAACCTAAAGAATCAAGGCTTACCAAAGTAAAGAATAGATAACAAGCTCTCTATTTAAACCTCTTAAAAAACTTTTCTCTCTTAGATATTGGACTAAACTTTTTCAAAACTCTTTTGGTAGTAATCATTAATATTTTAAAACTTTCCTAACATCTTTAGTGCAATATATGGCAACTCAGAAGTTGAGAAATCATCTTGGTCTCAGATTAGACTAATGGATCCTTGCTTTAAGAACCATAAGTTCTTCCATGACCAGGCTGGATCTAGGTAAGATAAAGATCTGGTTGACCCTGTTCGTTCAGATCACGATTTGGCCGATCCTGTTCATTCAGATCAAGGTCATTAGATGGATCCAGTCCCAACAAACTGGTTTTGATCCCATCTGTAGGATTTTGGACCACTTAAACACTATTATTTGTGCATTTTACTGGCTTAAAAATGAGCCGGTCCATCTTGGTGTGAATCCAAAACCAACTTAGACATGCTCAGCCAATTCTGCATTGTAATAACTGTGAATTTTACCAGATAAATAAACTTAAAATTTATGTTATTAAGCCGATACAGGGATATTTTATTGGTGTTTATTTGTACTTGGATCTCGGACATCCTATTTGGATCTTCAATATTCCAATTAGAAAAATTTTTATTTGGATTCATAATAGTGGTCTAGATCCATGTATGGTAATTTGGATCCATAGCTCCAAATCAGGGTATGATGAAAACTTCAAACCCTTAGATCTGAATCTCTTAAATGGTTTATGAACAAAATGGATCCTGAATCCAGTATAATTACGTAAACACCAGGATAAAGTAATTGGATCCATAATTATTCAAGTTGGATCCTTCTTTGGAATTTTTAAATATTAGTGCAAATAGAAGATTTGGATCTGCGGATGGATCCGGATAGACACAAAACTTGGAATCAAGAGAGCATATGGGTCGCGGGTCGCAGCCGATCCAAAGTCGCACATACATGTGCGTTAAAATGAAAGCACAATAAAAAAAACTAAGGTTAAAAGAGAGGATTGTGCAAACCCTAAAAAGGGTTTGCTTTTGAGTTAAATGAGAGAGGGTTTTCAGGCAGCCGCTGGAAAATTAGAGTAACCACTCCCCCACGATGTCCTTCCATCTTCCCTCCCTCTCTCACGCTCCTCCTCAAAACCCATCTCCACTCTCCATTTCGTTATCTCCCTCACTCTCTCTTTCGTTATTTCCTCTTTCCCTTTGCTTCCTCTCCCTTTCATTGTCTTGCTGTCGCACGAATTGGAGAAGGGCGCACAGTTGCATCCAAGATCTACAAAGAAAAGAAGGGAAAAAAAACTCAACAGAGGTAGGTTTTTACTGTGCTTTTTGCATATGTATTAAGTTATCAGTGTGTATTGGATTTGCCGAAAATCCCAAATCTTCGATTTGGGGATTTCAGATTTTTGGTAGTAGGATTTTATTATGTTTTGCACATATACTGTGTTTCAAGCTTGTACTACGTCATAGTTTACCCCAAACTGAATGGATTTCAATTAGTTTTTGGTTTCGTATGGAGGTAACTTTGGGGATTTTTCCTTCCCTCCATCCATACCCTTTTGGTAGGTCCGATTGAGACTAAATCACACAGAAAGAGCAAGGATGCACTGGTGCTGCCTCAAACTTTGCGTATGCAACATAGAGACGTTGATTCTTTTTGGGTTTTCGAGTATGTCATGTAGGACTTCATGCAGAAATCTTTTTGCTGATAAATCATGGTGTCAGATGGTGAATGTAGGGTTGATACGATTAGGCAATTTGATAGAAATAGTTGGCCGTGATTAATGGGTGAATCTTTGTTCGGTGGGTGTTACTTGTAATAAAAATCTGACACGGGGTGCTTCGTTCACCCAATTATGTATGTATTTTGACAAGTATGAAATATCGGTTTTCAGTATTGTTGAGCTTTGAAAATGTTCTTTGTTAGTTGCACCATTATGGCGTTATTCTAAATTTCTTTTTTCTTTGTTTTAACATTTTATGATGCAGGCTATTATAGGTTCTGAACTCTTAAGCTGTCTTGCATGTTTTGAAAGTTTTGATGCTCAGGTTATGGTATGATTTGATTAACTTTTTGGCTGAAATTAGTACAAGTGTTGAATTCTTAAACTTTCAGAGTTGCGCATGTTCTAGTGGTGGTTAGCACCTGCTGATTTTAATTTAAAATATGTACCGACCTTATAATTGGTAATTAGATAATGTTGCAACTATAATTGTGCACTGATTTTGAAATTTAAGGTAGGTTTTTCCTATGGTTTCTGCTAATTATTTGTATCAAGCACGCTCAGCCTATGTGAGTGGGTTTAACAGATGCACGGGCAGAATCTTGGTTCTGCATGCGTGCTTTACACAGATTTTGGTTTAGCACATTTTTTTTTTTGAAAGTCGGTATTAGAGCTTCTATTTTGTCTAAATCAGGGTTTATGTTTGGGAAACACAGAGTCTAGATTCTGCGTGATTGCTACACCCTGAACCATAGAGTATACACGCTTGATGTTAGGAAAATCCACATGCAAGCACATGAATTCTGGGCTAGTGGACTCAGTGAAACAAAATCGATGGTAATCTGTCCAAACCAGGGAATATATTTCTATGATATATATATATATATATATATATATATATATATATATATATATATATATATATATATATATGTTCGGATAGGAAGATAATTATTTGCCATTTGCTTGTTCGATTTTGTTCACACATTTTTTTTTTATAGATGCAATGAAAAAAAAATAACATAAACAAATTTTTTTTGGTTACAGAGTTGTTGGTTGGTAGTTCCTGTAATCTATTATAGCGAACTCTGTGAAGTGCCCTATGTAATTTCATTTGACATTTATGGGTTAAATACAATGGCTGAATGATCATAGGTAATAAAGTTGTTAAAAAAAATAAATTTCTGTGAGGATCCATGATAGAAATTACATTTTTATGTGTTAAGGTCCATGACAAAACTCTGAATCGGTGCATTTTCTGCATCTTAACACATATCTGAATATGTGCATTTTCTGAAATGTAAAAATACTACAATATGTGTTTGCCTATCTATAATTCCAACCCAACTATGTGCTCAACTTGAAAATTGGCAATTGTAATATTAAAAGATCTGTCATGAGTCTCAAGCATCTAAATGAATGTGAAAGAAAGAGAAAAAAAAATCAGTTTAGTAGTATATGAATGATCTTTATTAGTAACTCTCAGTTTAAGCTTCTGTAAAAGCAAGTAAGTTGCATGTGCCATGATTCAGTCTTACAAATGAATATGAACAACAAATGTCGTGACTCTACATAGATTGGTGGTTGTTCTTATGGTGGGTTTATATAACTTGAATCGTGGAGAATGGTTGTTCATATGCACTTTATCTATGCAAAATGTGAGTTGCGTTAGGCTGATGCATAAACTCTTTATATCTGTGAGTTTGATTTGAGCCTGCTTTTGTTCGCATATGCTAGTTAGAGATGTATAATTGTGAGATCGAACAAAATATTGAGAGCTTTATACCTGAACTTGTTTACTTGTGATTAGAAAATTGAACATGTGATTAAGTATTTAAACCAGTGTTACTTATTTGATTAGATGTTAAGTCCTGTTATGTTTTGTGATTTAGAATTTGTGCTATGCAGTAAATTAGTCTCATGTTAATTATTGCTTAATAGCATGCTTTACTGGATATGGTTAATCAAACATATTACATACCTTTTACACAGTACTTCTGCAAAAATCATGGTAATTACTTACTTAGACAGTTGTAGTCTAATTTCAATCTATTTACCATTTTTTTTGGTAGCGAATAAATGGAGCATCATGGCGTCGCATTTGGAAGTAGTCAAGAGATCTCAGTTTTTCAGTGTTTCCTATTTGAACTCTGATTAGTAGATTTACATTCCTGTTATGAGATGTAATTAATGACATTAATGCTTCCATTAATGAATAATATGTTTTTAGTACTTCTCTGTTTTACCCTGTAATGCGCCCAACTCTTGTTTTCACACTTTCACTATTTCAAAAAAAAAATTTACTCCAAAATTTTTACTATAAAAAGTTGGGGCGTTACATGCATAGTTGTGCAATTGGGCTGGCCTTGGGACGGATCTTGTCAGATCCGAACCTGAATCTGAAATTTAGACAGTGGATCCAAATCCGAATCAGATCCTAGAAGGTAAGGGTTGAATTCCAATTTGAAATACATGTTGTCATGCTGGAAGAGGAAAATATAGAACAAAAAGAAGCAATTTACATGTAAAATATGTAATTGGGTCAGATTTTGAATCGGATCAATTCCAGACCCAACTTAAAATACTGATATGAATCTGACCCGAATCCAAAAGCATTTTGCTTGAACATATTCCAATCCAATCTGAATCCACATTCGAATCGCACTTGAAGGATCCATATCCAAAAAAAGACATGTCAGGCTCAGATTGGATATCCAACCATATCTGATCCATTTGCAGCCCTATTCTGCATGGATGAAATTGATCTGAACCTTGCTTAACTGATTCCCTTTTGAATACTGTCTATTCAATCCATAGACAGGAAACATGGATCCAAATGTCATGCGGATCCACAGTATGGATTTTGTGCGGTCTGCTGCTGCAAATTTGTTGTAGTAGTTTTGACCTGGGTCCAACCAGATCTGACCAAGGGCTTTCATTTGAACCCGGTTGGATTTGGAATATATCTGGTTGGGACTACTCTAATTGGGTCGTGCCTACTCTAACTCAAACCGTTTAACCATTTCAAAGAAACAAGTATACTTTTTACCCATTCTCAGAAGATCCACTGCCACAGAGACTTTAGAAAAGATTTGGATCTAGGACCTAACTAATGAGTGGAATTTGGATAAAAAGTCGGACCCATCTTTAAAATTAGGATACAGTATTGGGTCAAGAACTAACTGACCATATCCAAACAATTTTCATCTCTATTGCAACCCCAACATCTAATCACATACAAAAATCCAAATCCAGTAGCTAGCTAGTTCGCTGAGGATCTAAATTCAAATAGCTTGTTTGACATAGAACTTGGTACGTGTTTTATGAAAATGATTTTTAAAATAATATTTTTAATGAAAACAAGTGTGAAAGTCATATACCAAATAATAGAAACTGGCTCGCACGAGTGGTGGAGTCCGAGTCAAACTCAGGGATCGGAAAATACTTGTATCCAAACACACAATCTAACTACTCTTTATTGCCTTGAGAAATAAAAGAATTAATTAACTAATTAAACAAGAGAGTTTTGCCCTTGCAGAGGGCTTGAACAAATAACTAAAGTGCCTTATTACAAACCTAGATAAATTAAATGAATTAAAAAAATAAATTTTTAATCTAAAAAGAAAAGAAAAAGTTTCAGTGCTTCGAGCCTTCTTGTTCTTTCTTGATTGATTTGCTTCTCTTTATCCTTCCCTATGTGTACCCTTTAGGTTCATTTTCTAATGGAACAGGTAATGCATGTTTTTCTTAAGGGCCTTCTGAGAGCTCTCTAAGAGCTCTTCTGAGGGTTTGAGGGGGCCTTAGCAGGTACTTTGAGGGCATGAAAATGACTCTATCTTACGTTCAACTGCTTTCTTGCAAAACACAAAACAAAATAAGCAACAAAAAAGAGAAATCTACAAGAAAATCAACAGAAAATATGACAAAAAATCACAAAAACAGAAATTAATAACATGAATTATCTATGAAATAACTAATAACAACCAACACTGAATGACAAAATAGTAAAGCAACCTAACTAACAAGAAATCAAGAAACTAGTCAACTAAGTATATGACTAAACCAAAATTTAATTAAGAGAACAAGTACTCAAAATTCAAGAAAAAAATTGACTAATATAAATAGCTAATAAAAAAAAAGAATTAATCATGAATCACAGTTGATAAAATTGACGTCTAATGAATAGCTAATTCTAAAGGAAAACATTAATGCAATGTATAGCTAATGAGATAATTACATGTCTAGCAAGAAAAAAACAAAATTCATACTATAGGCTAACTAATATAAATGAATGAAGTCAACGAAATGAAGCAACAAAACAAATACTAACTACTCCCCTACACGTCTAATGCCACAAATCAACTAAACTAATGAATTCTCAATCAAATGAACCAATACAACAACTATTAAATTAAACTATGTAAATTAACTTATGTGGTACACGGCTAATGAGAGAAACTAAAAAACTTGCACTGATAAAAAGAAACATAACAAATAACATCACATCTAAGAGCCACTTGATAAGGTAAATTAAATTGCAACAATAAATAGGATGAACCAACACTAAAACTAATGAATATCTAAAAATAAAGAACTAATGCTATATGTTAAAAGACGTCTAATAAAGAAAAACTAAAAAAAAATAAACAGACTACAGATTAACTTAGATCTAAACTAAAAAACCACAATGATCTGAAACATACCCAAACCTATTCAACATCAAAACCGAGGAAGGAAAGAAATGATAAAACTATCAAGAACGGCACACGTTTTTCCTTTTTTTTGTATTTTTTTTTCAGATAATAAAATGATATGATATGCAAATCTAGATGCACGATGCAATTACAAAAAATAAAATAATGAAATAATGAGATGCAATGCAATCTACGTAAAAAGAAAAGCGAAAATAAGAGTAGAGAAGAGCAAACCGTGTGGTTTGCTCCGATGATACAGGTGTGGTGTTTTCTGACTGAAAACAAACCCCTTCTCGATGATGTAGACAAGAAGAGCCGATGAAGATGGAGTTTAGATGATTGATGAAATAAAGAATAAGAAGAGGAAGAAGAAGGAGAAATAGACTGAGAGAAGAAATCGGCCAAGAACGAAAAAGAAGAAAGGGAGAAGGGAAGATTGAGGCAAGGGAGGAGGCGTGTTTTTCAAGAGGGGAAAAACGCCCCCCCTATGCTAGAAACATTCTATTTAAGCTAAGCTAATTAGGTTAAAACCCTATTTTTCATAAAAAGTTTAAAAACTTTTGATAATTTCCAAAACGACTTCTTTTATGAAAAATGTGTTTCAACAAAATTCAAAACTAGCTAAATTGTAATTATTCAATTTAACCTAAACTAATTAGGCTACAATTAATAAAATCTAAAGCTAAAAACTAAAAACGCAAGAAAAACTTTAAAAAAATTATGATTTTCTAATAAAATTCAATGCAGTTTCTCAAAACTAACGATAAAACTGGGTTTTTAAATCAATTTTCTACTGGATCATGCATATAATAAGATGAATAAATGTGTAAAATGTGTCCATGATCAAATACCCCCATGCTTATTGTTTGCTAGTTCTTGATCAAACTGAAGCAAAAAGCAAAAATGCTAAACTAATCAAAACAAAAACCTAACTCACTTTCATAAGAATCAGAGTTGCATTTAGCATATGCAACAAGCCCTTTCAACTCCTGGGTTACCTCAGTGGATTAGTAAGGTCTTATGAGGGTTTGCAGTGATGCTACCCACAAACATCTTTGTCATGTATGCATAACAATAACCAACTTAAAAAATCATAATCAAAGAGTTTGTTTTCACAAATATTTCGTGTAATATTTTCAAAACATGATTAGAGTCTTTTACAGACCACCACAGAATAAAATATTTTCTTTTACTTTTCTAAATAGCATAATCATTTATGCTTTATTATCAAAAAATCAAATATATACATGTCATTATTTACTTATCCTAACTCATATGTTTTTTGCACAGGTTTTCTCAATATTTGCTTTTAAGCGGTGAACTTTTTCTTCTTTTACGCTATTTTCTTTTTCTTAATTTTCAATTTTTTACATAATTTTTATTTTCTTTCTTTTTGTTGAGCACTATTTCAAATTTTTAGTTTTGCAACCCGTGTAACGAGCTTCAGCTCAATGACTCCCAGGCCAGACGACCTTAGGACACTAGATACAAAGTATCCCTCAGACTTAATTGCTCGAGTCACTAGACCTTCAATTTTTATAGTTTTACGTATAGCTTGCTTCTCTGTCATGTGCAATGTCAACATCTATTAGGCTCTCTATAAAGTCCATGTAACGTGCTTTCAGGTCGGTGGCTCCCAAACTAGATGGCTTTAGGACACCAGGTGTAAACACCCCTCAGGCTCTACTTGTTCGAACCAAATAGTTCACAGATATTAACTAGACAAAGGAGTGATTTTCTTCATTATCCTTTTCGATATGAGAATCAAACACTTCAACTTGTGTCTGAGCCCAGCTACGGGAGAGTACAAAAAGATCAAAATAACTAAATGTATGCTCTTTTCACTTTTTGAGCTCATAAATGTAATGATGTTCATTTGCTTAGTTTTTCAAAAATAAACTATGCATATTCATACTTATGATTCAAAATAAACTCTAACATGCATCTATCATCATTTCTTTAAAATCTATATAAACAATTATATTTTTCTAGATCCGTGTCAGAATTTTTTTTCCTGGGGCTTAAAAATTCTCAAAAAACATTAGATTTTGCAAAACAGTCATATAAGTTCAAACTCATTCCTTAAATGCGTAATTTTTATAAGTTTTCATCAATGTACAAGTACGAAGATAGAAAAAATTTGGGTGTGCAAACTACATCCTCCCCCATGCTTGAATGACACTGTCCTCAGTGGCACTTCCATATGCTCGAATGAAACTGAGTGAATGCATATGAGAACAAAAATAACTAAGAGAAAAAGGGTAGAAGTCACCAGATCCACGCGGTGAAACCTGTCTCACAGCTTGCAACTCATAAAATATTAGATGCATACATGATCTATCATTTATGCTCATAAAGAAAAACTATCAAAAAACAGAAAAACTATTAAAGCTACTAATAGTATATCACAAATATAGGTTGCCTCCCATAAAACACTAAGTTTTATGTTCTTAGCCAGACGGATCTTTGGTGACTCTTCATCGTTCATGAGATCAATGGATGTGAAGTCATGCTCAATCACTGACTCTGAGGAAAAGAGTGTCATCTGTGACACTGCACACTATGTGTCCTCCAACTCTACCCCTCTAGACCCTAAGATGACTCTCTAAACTGGAAAAAAGGGGTTTAGTCTCCACGTAGAGACTATTCTCAAATGGTAGAGAGCTAAGAACCGGACATCTATCAATATAAACAAGACATGCAAGGGGGGTTGATGTGATCCTGCTTAAATATATCAAGCATTTCGTGCATGCATGCCCCCTGTTTGCCAAAATCATGCGGTTTGGCTAAGGCTTGAGGAAAAGAGGTTGCGGGAATATACGAAGAAAGGACAAGTCGTGGATCCTGCCCGTTCTCCTTGAGCCTGGTTGAGGAGATCGATTGGTCAGTAGGTGTGGCACTGAGCTCACCGGTCAACTCCTGAGTAGGGTGAAATGTTTTTCCACTCCAAAGGGTCATAACAAAGTTGGTCTCCTCTTGGTGGGATTCAGTGAGGTATAGGTCGTGATACATGGGTTCCTTATTCTTTGGGTTAATGACAACCTGACTCAGGAGTCTTCTCTCGCTTCACCTACTCAAGGCTTCAGTCAAATATCCTATCTGAGTCTCTAGCTTCGCTATCGACTGTGTCTGAAAGCTGAGAGTGACCTTGATGTTAGAGAAAGCCTCTAACAACTTCTCTTGAAAAGATGAGCTCGATGCGGGCTCCTGAGGAGAAGACAAGCTAAGCTGAGGAAAGACCTGTGGAAGTGTGGGACACGAGTAACCTTGTGAGAAGTTACCCGGTCTGTGATGTGTCTAGGGAGGCATGTGGGGTGACTCTTGTGGATTTATCTATGCAAAATTGGGATGAGTTCGCCATCCCAGGTTATAGGTGGGTGCATAAAGATCGTTCACCGAGCTGGCAAAACCTTGGGCAACATTCACTTGCTCCTGAACGAATTCAGGATAGAGTGAGGTTGTCGGACACTCAGAAGCAAAGTGTGTAGGGATAGCGCATAGCTCATACACTTTTCTTACTGAATTTATGGAAGGTGGGTTGGCCAATAATTGATCTACTTTCCTGGTCAACTGATCCACTTTGATTTGCAAATCATGCTCGGACCCAACTTCGTAAATCCCTCCCTTCTTAGAACCACTAGGAACAGGTATGGTCCTATCAAGCAGCGAGGACAGGGCATGATGCATGGCATTCTTGCTCAATGTATCAAATAAGGTCCATGCCTCATCCTCACTCTTGAGCATGAACGTGCCTCCACACGAAGACTCAATCATTTGCATGTCCTTCTTGGTCAGGTCATTGTAAAAGTACTGCATCTGTTGCCAATGAGACATCTGGTGGTTGGGACACTTCCAGAGAAGATCTTTCATCCTCTCCCAGGCCTCATGAAACTGTTCTCCCTCAATCTGAGAAAAAATGATAATGACTTTACGAAACTGGTTCGTCTTACCAATTGAAAAATATTTCTTGAGGAACTCACACTACATGTGTTTCCAAGTGGTAATCTAAACAATATCGAGGGCCTTCAGTCAATGCTTAGCTTTATCCTTGAGAGAGAACGATAACAACATCAACTTCAATGCGTTATCCCCAAAATTGTTGATCTGCACCGTAGAGCAGATCTCGAGGAACTCATCGAGATGACAGTAGGGGTCTTCGTTGTTCAGGTCATACAAAGATAGAATCATCTCGATTATGCTGGCCTTAATCTTAAACTGCGTCGCCCCTACAGTGGGTCTCGCGATGTAGGAGGCTGGAGTGTAAGCATTGGGAGTGAAGTACTCCCTAAGAGAACGAGTCAACGACTGATCTTGGTTCATGGGGTCGGATCGATGAGCTATCCTAATAAAGGACTCAGGGTTCTTAACTAACTCAACAAGCTCAGGGTCAAGCGAGTGTCGCCCTTACGTGCACCTCAGGATAGACCGGTGCAACAACTGTCCTAAAACACTAGTTTTCTACCTACCTAACGTGCAAAGCGGCCAAATCACAATAAACCACAAAGCAGGTAAAAGAAAAATAAAATAAGACTAAAAAACAGTAAACAAACAAGCACCACACACTTGCACCTAACAAATATTTTGCAAAAATTCAAACTATGGGCACGATACCAATTGTGCGCAGTCACCTCTAAGGGTAGCCTAATAAGTGGGCAGCCATGGTTCTAAACCTAAATGCAAAAAAGAAACTAAACAATCATAGTTAATAGATAAAAAATTAAACTGAACAATCCTAACTAAAGAACATAAAGGGAAACTAACAACCTATGTAAAACACACCGACAATAAAGTGAATACTCGTATTAATCACCGTTCTCTGGCAACGGTGCCAAAAATTTGGTGTGTGTTTTATGAAAATGAATTTTAAAATAATATTTTTAATGAAAACACATGTGAAAGCCAGATACCAAATAATAGAAACCGGCTCGCACGAGTGGTGGAGTCTGGGTCAAACTCAAGGAACGGAAAATACTTGTATTCAGACATACAATCTAACTACTCTTTATTGCCTTGAGAAATAAAAGAATTAATTAACTAAATAAATAAGAGAGTGTTGCCCCTACAGAGGGCTTAAACAAATAATTAAAGTGCCTTATTACAAACCCAGATGAATTAAATAAATTAAAAAAATAAAATCCTAATCTAAAAAGAAAAGAAAAGAACAGGCTTCAGTGCTTCGAGTCTTCTTGTTCTTTCTTGATTGATTTGCTTCTCTTTATCCTCCCCTCCGTGTACCCTTTAGGTCCTTTTTTTAATGGAACATGTAATGCATGTTTTTCTTAAGGGCCATCTGAGAGCTCCCTAAGGGCACTTTTGAGGGCTTGAGGGGGCCTTAGCGGATACTTCGAGGGCACGAAAAGGACTCAATTGCACGTTCAATCACTTTCTTGCAAAACACAAAACAAAACATGCAACAGAAAAGGAAAGTCTACGAGAAAATCAACAGAAAATATGATAAAAAATCATAAAAAACAAGAATTAATAACATGAAATATCTATAAAATAACTAATAACAATCAACACTAAATGACAGAATAGTAAAGCAACCTAACTAACAAGAATTCAAGAAATCGAGAAACTAGTCAACTAAGTATATGACTAAACCAAAATTTAATTAAGAGAACATGTACTCAAAATTCAAGAAAAGAATTGACTAATATAAATAGCTAATAAAAAACTAAATAAAATTAATTAATCACGAATCACAGTTGATAAAATTAACGTCTAATGAATAGCTAATTCTAAAGAAAAACATTAATGCAATGTATAGCTAATGAGATAAAATGTCTAGCAAGAAAAAAACAAAATTCATACTATATGATAACTAATATATATGAATAAAGTCAACGGAATGAAGCAACAAAACAAATACTAATTACTCCCCTGCACGTCTAATGCCATAAATCAACTAAACTAATGAATTCAATCTATACTAAATAAGTCAATCAAATGAACCAATACAACAACTACTGAATTAAACTATGTAAATTAACTAATGAGAGGAACTAAAAAACTTATGTTGATAAAAAGAAACATTACACAAAACGTCACATGTAAGGGCCACTTGATAAGGTAAATTAAATTGCAACAGTAAACAGGTTGAACCATCACTAAAACTAATGAATAAATAAAAATAAAGAACTAATGCTATATGTTAAAAGATGTCTAATAAAGAAAAACTAAAAAAAATAAACAGACTACAGATTAACTTAGATCTAAACTAAAGAACCACACTGATTTGAAACATACCCAAACCTATTTAACATCAAAACCGAGGAAGGAAAAAAATGATAAAACTATCAAGAACGACATACATTTTTCCTTTTTCCTTTTTTTTTTTAATTTTTTTCAGATAATAGAATGATATGATATGTAGATCTAGATGCACGATGCAATTACGAAAAATAAAATAATGAAATAATGAGATGCAATGCAATCTACGTAAAAAGAAAAGAGAAAAGAAGAGTAGAGAAGAGCAAACCGTGCGATTTGCTCCAATGATACAGGTGTGGTGTTTCCCGACTGAAAACAAACTCATCCCCGATGACGTAGACAAGAAGGACTGATGAAGACGGGATTTAGATGATTGATGAAATGAAGAATAAGAATAGGAAAAAGAAGGAGAAATAGAGAGAGAGAAAAAATCGGCCAAGAACAAAAAAGAAGAAAGGGAGAAGGGAAGATGGAGGCAAGAGGTAAGGGAGGGGGGCGTATTTTTCAAGAGGGAAAAGACGCCCCGCTATGCCCGCTATGCTGGAAACATCCTATTTAAGCTAAGCTAATTAGGTTAAAACCCTATTTTCATAAAAAGTCTAAAAACTTTCTATAATTTTCAAAACAATTGTTTTTATGAAAAATGTGTTTCAGCAAAATTCAAAGCTTGCTAAATTGTAATTATTCAATTCAACCTAAACTAATTAGGCTACAATTAATAAAATCTAAAGATAAAAGCTAAAAACAGAGGAAAAACTTAAAAAAATATGATTTTCTGAAAAAATTCAATTCAATGCGGTTTCTCAAAACTAACGATAAAACTGAGTTTTTAAATCGATTTTCAACTAGATCATGCATATAATAAGATGAATAAACACGTAAAATGTATGCATGATCATAACTCTCAACGGGCAGGACCTGAGCCATAACTGGACCCAACTTCAATGAACTGTGCTGATATTGATCCGAATCAAACCAGATATGACTTATGAAGTACCAAACCCGGTTCTGGTTTTGAATACGAAGAGCCAGACAGGCCGTAAAGTGCTGCATCTAGGGCTGTCAACGGGTCAGACTCCAACTAAAATGGATGGGCTCAAACCTGGATCCAACTAAGTGATGCGGGTATCAAATCCAAATTCCGATCAGACTGGGTTTTTATAAGGAAAACCATACCTGATACGATAAGAATTACATAAACCAGACCTGGTCCATACCCGGTTAAATAATAATTTTAAAGTTCTTTATATTGTGAAATTGCCGATCGATGTTAAACAGAACTTGGGTTGGACCCGGGTTTGGTATAAAATTTCATAATTCATACCAGTCCCGTTCAATATAGGACCTCATGTGTCTGACATGGATAGTGAATCGGACCCCCTTCTTTGTAACCAAACCATGACCCTGTAGGATTTATGTAACCATGACCCTGTAGGAATTATTTAATCGGACCACTCATAGGTTTGTCAAGATCGAGTCATACCCGATCCATTGATACCCCTAGCCACATCATAGTCAAATCTCGTATGAAAATATCATGACCAAAATCATGATATCTTCAAGATAAGTTTAGCCTTTGACATGCCATGCCAATTTGGATCCGGCAATGGCTAGGATCCAACCGGATCCAAAGCTGCTAAAGGGTCTACAAACCTGATTCGTTTCGATTCGATAGACCGGGTCCCGATTCCTCATCCTCATTCGAATCGGATAATTCAAAAGAACATCGGGATAAGGCCCCTCTCAGGTGGACAGTTACGCGCCACGAAAGCTTCCCTCGCACGCTTCCCTTCCACACACAGACGGCCATGGCTGCCCTAACCGTCTCCCTCTGCTCGACGTCGACGTCGACGTCAAAATCCTTTCTTTCCCTCGATTCACGGAACTCTAAGCTCCGGCCGATCGTTTCCGTGGATTTTCCGGCCCGGAGGAAACCTTTTCAGGTGAATTACTTTCCCTTACCTTCTTTTCTCGGTTCCCGCATTACGCGTTTCCCTCTCATTGAGGGTTTCTTTGTTTGGCAGGAAGCGGAGTCGCGGAGAATCGATATCCCGTTCGATCTCGTCTCCGCGATCGGCGAGTCCGTCGCTAGGGCTGGCGTTGTGGCCCTCATCGCTGCGTCTGCGTTCTGCTTCGCCGATCCGGCGTCGGCGTATAAGGTGAATCGCTTCTTCGATTTCTTCGCTCCGATGTTCTTTTGGATGAGAAATTATGAAATGCATTGGATCGTTTTTGTTGATAATGAATCGTTTCTTCGATTTCTTTCTCTTCGATGAACTGCATTCCTTCGATTGTTTAACGAGGAATTCTTTCTTTTGCCCTAGTTTTCCATTTATTTCGTTGAATTTGCTCGAACGAGGAATTTGATCATCATATATCGGAAAATTTTGGAGGAACTTTTGCTTTCTTGCTTCCTAGTGTTGTGGTTTGGGTAGGGTTCAGAGTTGCCAATCCAGGTGTTGCAAAATCTTCACTCGTTGAATGTGCTCGAATGAAGAACATGATTGTTATATATCGGAGGGTTTTGGAATATGTCACAAGGACACGAGACATCCCATTTTTGTGCAATTTTCTATTAGAAATAGTATACAACGGGACACGACATATGGGCAAGTTGAAGAATCCCTGTGACATAGGTTTTGGAGGCTTTTTGCTTGCTCAGTTCTTAGTACTATGGCTTCGATAGGCTTGAATTGCGACTCCTAACTCCTTGTATTTGTATCCGGGAGGAGTTTCCTGACAAGGATGCCGTCCATTGTAAATTCAAACACTTTCTCCGACAAAATGTGAAGTAGGTATCTGTTGAAACTCCTTGGAATATGAAAGCCGATTCCAAGACCCTAGCCTCCAAGTGTCACGTATCCATACACACATTGCTATTCATTTTCCGTGGTTTTTGTGTCATGCGTCTTGTTTTCTCGATGAATGCACAATTTGGAAAGTTTTAGGTTTGTGTGTGGAGATGTGGGCATATGATCTCGTGCGCTCAGGTAAATTTGTCACTCAAATATCCATATGGTTTCTCTCAGAAACTTCACATATTCATGCTACTGTTGACGATAAGATTTGTCTGTTAAAGTGCTTTGTTTTAGAAAAGATTTTTTTTTCCGTTGAAGTGTTTATTTCATCTCTCTCTCTCTCTCTCGTTTTTTAATTCCATATATATGGGCACACACAAACTCCCAACCAGATGAGTTAGTCATGTGGAGCGATCCTTCATGGTGACATCCATGGTCACGATGTCAGCCTAAAAGTAAGTGGTTTCTTTTGGGGCTCATTGTATTAAATAAATATAAATAGTAAATTAGTCGAAAATAGAAACTAAACAAATTAAATATCTTAGAATAATAGCATGACAATATTTTGATTTTGTTGTGATATTTATGGCAAGAAATTTTCTCTTACTTTTCCACACTTAATTGTGATTCCTATTATTTTTCGTTTTGACTGGAATTCCCTTAGAAAATAAAGCGAAAAAGTGGCCTGTATATACATATAAAAGACTATTTGGTACCAACGACAATAACATAGTAAAAATTCATAATTGCAAGTTTCATCTGCTTAATCGGACCCTGAGGATGTGTTTTTCAGGGTTTTTTATTTTAATAGAAAACATGCTTTGGGTCAAGTTGTTTTGGGTCCAAACCATGGCACATCCAATAGATTGTTAGAAAATCAATTGGTTCTACTGAATAGTACGACACTATCTTTAGTACTAAATATATAGTTTGCAGGTTGTACTATGTATGCCTGTTTGCAAAGTTTTTGTGTGAACATGTAGACAAATGTGTAAATCCATGCGCATCTAATTGGATAAGGATATGAATAAACCTATTTATAAAGTTGTAGTTGCACCCAAACAAGGTTGTTCCACTGAGAACCTCAAATTTGCTAATAATCACACTTGTATTCTAGTTCGACTGAAGGGAATGGCACTATGTTTTTTGTGTTTCTACTCGATGCATTGAACAATTGTTAGGGATAACAAAGGCACTGCTCTGCAAGTACAGAGCAAATGTATTGTACAAGTGTGTAAAATGGCTGTTATGTCAACTGTTGCAGGATATATCAACTATATGAGTAACATGGGGGACACGCTAGCTGCTATAGACAAGTGAAATTTTGAGCCAAATTTTAACTATATACCATATATATGTGTGCATCCGTTTGATGGCTTTGGCAACCATGGAGTCATGCCCAATGCCCAGACAGGAATATCAAAACTTTCCTTTTCTTCCCGTTTTAACCATTTGTGCTGTCATTAAATCTATCACTTCTAAAATGCTACCTTGAGATCCAAATTGACTTGTCCAGAACAGGTCGGATATGATGATTGGTTCTCTTTTTGGATCTGACCTGTATGATAACTGTCATTTATTTAATGGTATTAGACATCGTGGTGTGTGTGTGTGTGTGTGTGTGTGTGTGTGTGTGTGTGTGTGTGTGTGTGTGTGTGTGTGATCACCAATGTTGGATCTGATCTGTAAGATCACCTCTTAAAATGCAGATATATTGAGGTGTGTGTATTTTGTTATTGTTGTTTATTTAGGTCATTCTGCCAATTTAGTTAAATGACCTATCAAAATACCATCATATGTCCTATGATAGATGCATGTATTTCACGAAAGAGTTTAGTTTAACGGTATCTTCAGTGATATGCACCTCTGAACTCTATTCTAATCATTATTTGATGTGAATCAATTTGCCAATCATTTTTTGGTATTGAAGCACTCTAAAATTTGGTATCGGAAATGACGGTATGAAAGGGTGGTGGTCCCTATGGTGCTGAAGTTACTCGGGGACAGGATCTTTCTGGCAAAGATTTTAGTGGGAAGAGTCTGATCAACCAAGACTTCAAGACGGTAAACTTCCATTTTGGATTGTTTTAAACTTTAGTTTGATCTCTCTCTCTCTCTCTCTCTCTCTCTCTCTCCTCATGAAGCTTGTGCCAGACCAAAACATTTTGTTTTTTAGCAGCACCGGCTTCATTAAGTCAATTTATTAAGAGGAGCTTATTTTCATGTTTTGCTTTGTTTGTTCTGTTTGACCTATGGTTTTCTGCCTTCTTGGTCTCAGTCAATTCTGCGGCAAGTCAACTTCAAAGGTGCAAAGTTATTGGGTGCCAGTTTCTTTGATGCAGATTTGACAGGTGTCTAGATCTCCTCCGTTTGCCTTTTAAACTGGAAATGCTTTATTTTATTTCTTTTTGTTTTATATGCAATAGATAGATGCAAAATTTTGTTCCTTTTAAAATTGTTATTTGTCTGAAGTGAGCTTATGATGGGTCTGATATTGTAGCTGGAGATATATCTGAAAAGTTCGCCTCGTCTTAGAGTATAGGATTTCATATTATCAGGTTGTCAGGGGCAATAGAAGGGCTTGAAAATAAAGCTGAGAGCCTGAGATGCATGCTGAATGTCACAGTAAAAATACAGTTCTTAGAATCATTGAGATTGATGAGAAAATATTCATGACGTGGTTTCTTGATTGAGCATAGCAACCAGAATTTCATGATGGGATGTGTTGTAGAGTAGTGCTTGAAAAATCCTTGATCGTCGTTGCTTCCAGTGTCAAGAACGAAACTTTTGATGGGATAGCTGGATGCTAAAAGTTTATAACGTGTCAGGGACTAAATAGCCTACATGATCCTACCCTGGAATATGGGGTCTCTAGTCAACTGGTGATCTGCAACCTGCAAGGTGCAAACCACTGTTCTTTTGTTTATGGTATAGGTACAGCTAATGCCAACACAAAATGAGACTTCTGAGCAGTGATTTGATGGTTTGTGAGGTATCAAGTTAGAAGTCATTTTCGTAAAGACATTGATTACAACATCAAGACTATGCTAGTGTTGAGCACGACTCTTCTCATTATTTTATGACACCAACCTTGTTGGACATTGAGATTAAGCTTATAGCTCTTTGAGTGTGACTGTGATACTTTGCTGCTGACATGGGTTGTGCAGCCTGTGGTGATGGTGGTTTGCAAGTACTCTGATTTTACATCCCTACCTGTTGCACAAATATATTATCATTCATGATATAGAACACAGGCGAAGAAAAGTCTGTCTCATGCATATGCATATGTTGATCTTTCTGTAACTGGATAGGGTATATTACAGGTGCGTGCAGTCAGTTTGATCATAAGATGAAAACTATGTCCGTTGAGTGAATGAATTTCATTCACTGTTTGTTTGCATCATTATCATCTTTCTTGAATTGCATGCTGTACTTTCCAGATTTAATTACAATACGAACTATGTGCATCTTCAATCATGCTGCTGCTGCTCCTTAGTGATAACTTCAGACCTAATAGCCTATGTAAACAACATCTTTGTGACACTTTTTTGTGATGGTTGTTCCTTGATACTTTGTTTATGTTGGTCATCTACTTGGTTATTTATCATCTATGTCACAGGGATTCGGCCAGACAGGTGCCGCAC
The DNA here is from genome assembly GCF_984573655.1 of Nuphar pumila. Classification (NCBI taxonomy): domain Eukaryota; kingdom Viridiplantae; phylum Streptophyta; class Magnoliopsida; order Nymphaeales; family Nymphaeaceae; genus Nuphar; species Nuphar pumila. Next base: position 32,961,745 of record NC_143252.1, read on the forward strand.
CCGCGTCGACGCGACGCGAGGCGACGCGGGTGCGGCCAACCTGTCCCTGGATGCGGTCACCGCACCCAGGGTCATTTGGGTCCATTTTTTTGGATTTATTTTTAAATGTTTTTTTCTGCCCTATGAAATGGGCTGCGGAATTAAAAAAAATATTTAGGCGGGCGCTGCCCCCCTATAACCCCCCGCCAAGGGCGGCCCCCCTGGACCCCCGACCCCCCCTTCTATATATATATATATATATATATATATAATTAAAAAAAAAATTGCTGCACCCACACCCGCACCCATGTGACTTAGTTTATCATTATTTATGTCAAGATTTGTACTTGATGGTTTGGTTCTGAAATTGCAAATGCTGATTAATTTAAATTTGAAATCATGGTTTTGGATTCTGTTAACTGGCTTTATGATTTAAGATATCCTTTTCTTATATTTTATTTTATTTCATCTTTTAATAAAATTTAATTTAAACTGTTTGATGCATTTCTTTCTGTGCTAATTCTGCTGACATGATGCATTCTCCTGCACAATGTCCCACATGCATGATCACAAACTTTAATTCAATGTGCCTTGTCTAGTGAAATATGTCAAATTTATTATTTTTGTTATATTAGTTGTCACTTGTCACAGACTGGACTTGTTAGTTTTATTTTCATAAACGTGATCTGTTTAATATCAGGGGCTGACCTTTCAGATGCAGATCTTAGAGGAGCAGACTTTTCACTAGCAAATGTTACAAAGGTTATGAAAATTCTACTCTTATGCTGGTTCAATTGCCATCAAAATCGTCCATTTTTAGAATTGGACCTGTCTTTTCTGTGTACTGGTTTTCTTTTGGTTAATTTCTTAATCTAGCCACTATCCTGTCTGTGAGTTAGACTTTCTTAGATATTACACGTGCTTCCTTTCCTCTTGTTTTCCCTTTTTTTGAAGTTGGTGGCTGTAGTTGTAATAGCTAATGAACTAAGACAATCAATGAAAAACAGGAAGATGAGATGGTTTAGTTTCATATAAAAGGAGAAAATTTAAAAGCTTTTGTATTTTGATTATATGTTTCCAATGCCAGATAGCATGGGGTAACAGTGGAAAGACAGAGGTGAGGGAGATGATTGGCTTATGACAGCATTAGAATTGGATGTCATCTTCACTATAATGTCATAACCAGGGTATGGGTGCCACCATCACATTGACATGAGAAACATTATTGGGATGTGTGAAATGTGACACTTGTGAAGCATTATGTGCAAGGAGGGAGATAATCGCCTTATGATAACAGTGGAATTGGATGCTCTTTTCTCTATACTATCATAACCACAATTACCATATGCAGCATCATAACATATGGAAATCACACTTTAGAAGCAACAAGTGTGATAAGCTCAAGGAACTATGCTGATGCGTGTTTCCTATAAGATGGGAAACACACTTCTTAGGAACTGCACTTCCGTTTCTTTCTAAACAGGTTTGCATGGGAATCGGGCTTTCCAATTCCTGCTTCTGTTTCACATGGAACTGGAAGGTCCTTGCTCCCTGCTTTTCTTCTTATCCTGACAGGCTGGCAGTGTTGATCATATCACAGTTGAGATAGGTTATGAATACTTTTCTTCGTATGCAAGCATCATAATTGTTTTGGTTAATAACACAGATTAAGCATGATGATAAAGCTTTTGGATCTGTGTGGCATTATGTTTGTTATGGTTTGGTTACTGTTTCTCTTTCCTTGGAAGCTACTTTTAGATGCTTTGTATGCAAGCATCATAATTGCAATAGCCTTGTTACTCCAAAGAAATTCATTTCCATTTTTCCAAAAGAAAATCGACGATCGTTCTTGCTCTTGTATAATTCTCATGTATATGAATGCCAATATTTATTTTTGTTTAGCTTCTTCACGTCTTTATTTTTTAGGTTTTCTTTAATGCTCTTTCAGTGATGGTTCCCACATGTGACCATTTTTATTCCTTTGAACATTTTATTGGGTACATATTGCTTGTGCAATGACTCTAGCTTCTATTCCTGTGTAACCTCCCTCTTTGGCAACTACATGCTGGGTCACTAGACATTTGTATGCCACTGGCTAGATGTTCTTGGTTGGATGAACAATGATACATCCAAGAAGCTTGGTTGTAATCCTAGATATGCACTGTCTTCAATGAGTATGGTCCTACTTCTATTTGTAACTCCATGATATCGAAGAAGTGGTTCTACCATGGACTTTTGAGAAGTGTTTCATAACATGTAGTTGCAAGCATCAAAGGCAGGGTTTGTTAATTCACTCTGGGACTTAATACTAAAAGAGGAGAAACATCTTGATTGACTTCAACAATATGATAGAAGGATGTGATTAGTTGAGAAACTTAAACTGCAGAGAATGTCTTTTCAGCTCCTGGTGGGGATGGAAGACATTGTGTTCATGAGGGCTGTTGTGGGGAAGCCATTATTGGCGTATTTTACTCTCTCTCCACCTTAATGTAAAGCATTATTTTGAACGGTATCATTCAAGGAAAAATAACATGATGCGTTCTGCAAAATATTAGGTTTGAAAGGCCAAAGAGCCTATTCTAGGGATTTAGGCCTTCAGTGCTTGGGCAGGGTCTTAAAATGATAAAGGATGTAATTGTCAAAGAATTCAAACATTACAAGACTAAAACAGGAAGTCTTGAGAAGTAAATGCATTTGATATTATTTAATAAGATTAACCAGAATAATTGATTATATTTATATATCAATGTATAAGTGATTTATATAGTTTGTTTACATCCATAATTCATCACGAAAAGCAATACGTATTGTTGTTCTTGATATAGTTGAGACCAATCATCTTTGAAGTATGGCTTTGTTGGATTGCAATGTGCATGATATCCAAATTAATCGACATTAAACTATATCTTAGTGATTTGTCATCTGATGTTCTCTGTATTGGTGATTTCTCTATGCAGGCTAACTTGACCAATGCAAACTTGGAAGGTGCCCTTGCCACAGGCAACACTTCATTCAGGGGATCAATAATAACTGGCGCAGGTGAGGACTTCTCTTCAAATGCTCATAAGTAGTTGCCTGGGGGTTACCTGATCTGTTTGCATGGTTGAGCATGATGTGGTGTACATCGCATCCAGACATGTGAAATTGTGAACTGCTTAGATCCGTTGGACCAATCTAGAACATCTTGAGATATCTCAGGCTCTGACCTCCTGTTTCCTTCCTGGAAAAAGGAACAATAGATTTGTTTTTCTGATGTGTGGATTTTTCTTCTTGATGCAAATCAAATGCTTACCATGCAAGATTTTATGCAAAATGTGGATATTCTCTAGGGTTCTACTAAAATGAGAAAGCTAGTACTGTTTATGTAGGATATTAAACTAGCAGCCATCATCTTGTTTGATTCTTAAGTTTGTAATATTACTGCAATGACCATCATCTCGTTTTATTCTGTTACTTTGTTGTGGTATGCAATTCAGACTCTTTTGACCAGAGATTGATTAGTCTATCTCTTCTGAAACTTGGAATACTGTTGTAAGTTATTTACTTTTAAATATAATATACATAATCATAGGAATTATTTTCTTTTAACTTAGTTGTGCTAGCAAAACCCTTCTACATGTTAATGTCAGTGTCATGTTGTGTCAACACATGGCTGAGGACTAAATGAAGTATGCATGGGTCACTGATTCAAGGTCGTTTTATCTACTTTTTTCTTCTTTTTTAACCATTATATATATATATATATATATATAACACTTTGTTGGTAGTGTACCATGTATATTCTTAGTTGTAAATGCAGTTTCCTGGTAATAATTGAGATCACAGAACCAAAATGTGTGTGAATGACGATGGAAGTTGTAACATTTTACTGTCCTTTACCTTTTTTGGATGAACCATTATCAGATACTGTTATGCTTGACGGATATCCATTTTTTTGGGATGTTTTAGACTTCACAGATGTTCCTCTGAGAGATGATCAACTGGCGTATCTTTGCAAAGTTGCTGATGGGTAAAACCTTTATATACTCATTGGGATCTTATTGTTGTTCCTGCAATTGTTAGGATCTTTTGAGCCTTAATTGGTTTTCTTTTTGTTTTGTTTTATCCCCCCCCCCACCCTTAATCACAGTGTCAACCCCACCACTGGGAATTCAACAAGAGAGACACTGTTATGCAAATAGTTTACTCATCTTCCACTTTTCCATGAGGGATCCTTGTCTGTATCCTTGACGTGAGTTCTTAGCAGAGCTTGGCTGACCGTTCTTCTGTCAAATTTCTCTATCGACTTGTCTCCTTGTTACATGTATTCTAATAATCTATATTTGTGATAAATCATGTATTGTAACATCCTTATCTGTGAAAAAGTAGCCATTCTCCAAAAACCAAATTTTTGAGCCGTTTTTTATGGTTCAGGCTGCAGATGCCTGTTTCACCATATGGTTAATCATTGAGTTTTCACTTCCATGCTGTCACATAGGTGCGGGTGCGGCGATTCGGCACCTTAAAAAAAACTTGGGCACAAGGTGCGGGGACGTTCTATATAATTTTTAACAGTTTTAAGTTAACACTACGTGTATGTGTATTTTTATGTATTTATATACATAATATAGATATAACTGGACTTAGGGTTAACTCAATATACTTTTGGACAAAAATGGACCTCGGTGTGGTTGACTTCACCTGACACAAAGGAAGCCGTGCAGGTGCCACACTGCTGGTGTGGTGCCCTGTTAGAAGAGTCGGTGTTACATAGCTTTCATGTTATATCTTTCTATCTAGGGGTGTCAATTGTTTCTAGTTTGGTGAGATATCGAACCAAATCTGAATCTGTAGTCAGGTTTGGTAGAGTGAACAATATCCAGACCTGGTCTTGCTATTGCTTCTCTCCATCCAAGCCTTGATCCAACTATGAATCTGATGACTTTAGATCCAACTATATCCTGCCTTAGTCCAGCCTGTTTACAACCCCTATATGTGAAGGGGAAGAGAATGATTGATTTCTATTTATGTCTAGAAGTACCCATGGACACTCTTTAATGCCGTAGCATGAAATGTCATAAATGTAACCTTAAGGGTGTGTTTGAATCCTGGGATGCACCTGAGCAGGGACAGACGGGTCCATGTCCTGGTGCTGTCCCACATTTGATATGTAGAGACAAAGTGATCCCGGCAGTGACTACTTTGTTTCTGCCCCTTTAAAATTTAGAAGGGTGCGATGGGACCTGTGAGTCGCAGGTCCTTGAGAAACGCCACCTGGTGTTTGTCTAGTGAATCAAAGACATCGTAAGGTTGTATTTGATTGGCTGGACAAACACCACCTGGACAGAACAGGCAGCATTGTCCAGAACAGTCCAGTCGCACCCCCAGGGTTGTGATTGGCACGCCCCATGCTGATGTATTAGAAAAGGTCGCGCAGGATGCTGTTTGTTCCATGCCCCAGCGTTTGTCCTGTGTATCAGACACGGGACACCCGATGCTGGGGGCACTTTGTCCCACTGGTGAGATTTGTCTGATGTGTCAAACACGCCCTAGGCATCATTGCTTGTGCAAAGCATCGAAGCTGCAATACTAGTGTTTTACATATTACAGTTTCACTGAACCAATTCATGGTAACATTCTTCATAATGTTTTACCTTCTCTATTTCAATAAGTGATAGTAGCTTCAGAGAGATAGCCAAAACCCCTTCATCAGTGGATTCTGGCTATGGAGTAGGGATGGCAGTGGACTGGGGGAAATGGGGCCAGCCCTGCCTCTCCCTGTTTGGACTGGGGATGGAGGTTAAAATCAAAACCCGTGCGAGAATGGAAGTGGGGATGAGCTTACGCGTTCCCCGTCCCGTCCCCAATCCTTCTTTAGGGATGGCAATGGACTGAGGAGAAATGGGGCCCCACCCCACCTCACCCTGTTTGGACCGAGGATGGAGGTTAAAATCCAAACCCGGGTGGGGATGGAGGTCCGGATTTTGCGATGGGGCGGAGGTGGAGACCTTGTCTCCCGCCCCCGTCCACATACTCAAGGATAGAAAGCCGTTTGAAGCCTTTATGGTAAGAGTTGTCCTAGAGAGTTTAGGCTTGTCTTAGTTAGATTATTTGTCCTACTTGATGATGATACTGTCTTTTTGAATGAAAATGATTGTGGAGGTCCTGAGGCAGTACGACTACAACCAGCCTTTTTCTTGGGAACTCAAGAATTGTCCTATCATATGCAATTGCTTTTGGTTGAGGAATAGTAATTATTTTTCTTTTTTTCCTAGAGGGGGAAGTGTAACTGTTTTTCAGTTTGCAAAGGCATGTTCAAGGATTCTTGATGACTCTATAGAAGACACCAGACCATGGATCTGTCAGTGCACGTCTCTCTGTAGTGGGACGTTGCCAGTTCAAAACCCAGTGGTAAGTTGAATAAGGCTTGGACGTCCCATTACAAACCGAGAGGTGCCACACTGACCACGACCCTGTTTGTGTCCATGATGTAAACTCTAAGGGCTGTTTGGAATCTAGGATCTGGGAGAGGAGTTAATGCATTTGGCAAAAGGTTGGTCAAACTACCACCTGGTGGCTGTTTGGAAACTGGTCGATGGGATGGGAGTTAATGCATTTGGGATGGGAAGTGGCATTGTATTTACACGGATTTGACATCTTCCACTTCCTGAAATGCCACTTCCCATCCCAGCTACTAGTTTCCAATCTGAGCCTAAATAAGACTCGATTCATAGTGTAATTGGCAACATTAATCAATGTCAAATCCTTTGAAAATAATTAATGGCATTCTTATATCCTTAAATCAGGATTTTATTCCCTCGTCACATTCATGTCATTCTTCTCATAATAAGTTAATAATATTTAAAATCATCAGTATTTAAGTCATACATAATATTTTGAGACTTACATTCAACCAAAAATTTAAACAAACGCCAGAGCACACACACATACATAGGGATAGGGATGGCAGTGGGGGCGGGGCGGGGGACAAGGTCTCCACCCCCGCCCCGCCTCAAGATTTTATCCTCCACCCCCACCTCCATCCCGGGCGGGGAATGGAATTTATCCTCCATCCCCGCCTTCATCCCCGTTTCATGTCCTCCATCCCTGGTTCAAACGGGGATGAGGCGGGGCGGGGCGGGGATATTGCGGGGAAAAGTGGTCGGGGCGGGGATGAGGAGGGGACGGGGCGGGGCGGGGAAAAGTGCACGTCCATCCCCGCCTCCACCCCTGGACGGGGATGGATTTTAACCTTCGTCCCCGCCTCCATCCCCGTTTCATACCCTTCATCCCTGGTCCAAACGGGGCGAGGCAGGGCCCCACTTTCTCCCGGTCCACTGCCATCCCTACATAGGGATGCAAATGTGCCGGATCCAGTATGCCACTTATGATTTTTGGCTGTTGTGACCCGATCTGGATCCGACTTTTATATGTGTTAATCAGATCCGGATTCAATCTGTTTGCATCCCTATACACTAGGGGTGTCATCGGGTCTGATTTATCCGAACCCGACCCAGACCAAACCCTATAGGGTCAGGGTATGGTGACAAATAAGAAGACCCAAAGATCCAATTAATACATGGATCCAAGTATAGTTTGTGAAATTTTATACCAAGCCCGGGCCCGACCGAGTTCTGATTAAGACCTGCAAATTTTCAAAGTAAAAAGCTAAAAAATATTATTTTACCGATTATGGCCCAGATCTGGTTCATGTAGTTCTTATCAGCTTCGGGTATGGTTTCTCTTATAGTAGACCTGTTTAGACCCAGGTTCGGATCCGATATTATACCCAAAAATCTGGTTCAAGTCTGGTTCCACCTGGATCCAAACCAAACCCGACCAGTTGACACCCCTACTATACACACACACACCAATCTAGTATGTATTGAGGTGCTAAGTAGGCTATGGCTATTGAACTATGTGGGTTTTGTGATTGACTACATTTTGGGAAGAAGACATCCCTACAACTATATGAAACAAGTCAAACAATCAACCTGAAAGTGAAGAGGTGAGGTTAGTCTATGTTCTCTCTATAATGGATTTTCTAACTAGAACTTCGAGTGAGCTTTTCAGGGCTATGACGCAGTTGGAAGTGAAGCAAGGAACATGGAAGGGCTTCAAAGCAAAAAGCTTTTCTGGTGTGTATGAAAGTAGCTTGACCTTGGCTTAGGCGAGTGCAGTCATAGGATCATCAATGCTGTTCGCATGGAGAAGGAGATAAAGGAAGAACAACCCAAAATGGTGGCCTTGCAGTTGCTCAAACACCTCAAAGGGATTGGCTGCTGGCAACTGCAGTGTTAGCAAGGAGTTCATGTACCCTACGGAATAAGCTTTCCTCCATGGAGATTGGTTTCTATCTCTCTATCAACAATGAGCTAGAGAAACCACCTTGGAGATGGCACGAGAAGACTGACAAAGCAATGACCCTTCCAAAGACAAGATGTGTCAGCATCCCTTATTTTTTGCTTCAAGACTTCTATTTTTTTGATATTTATAGGTAGAAACCGCCCTCCGGATCAGAGACCTAGCAAAGCTGGCTCTGCCACCCGTACTTACGATCACTGTCCTGACAGCGTAAAACTCCTGGGTCTACCCCTTGCACCCAGGGACTCACTTTAGAATACCTTCAAATGTATCTTGATCATTATTTCAAGCCTTTTCCTTGAAGGGAAGTAGGTGAATAGAACTAGCCCAAATAACCGAGTCTACTCAATTTAGGGGAAATTGAAGTGACATAAGGTCTATTAGTAAGCCCTGTGCTCCAGAGTTATTGATATTTTTGTCTAGTAGTATTAGGATTGCAAACGGTTCTGATATGCGTTGGGTCAGGCTAGACCTGACATTGGATCTTACATTTGAAGAGCAGATCTGGTTCTAGATCCGGTTCTTATAATGAATTTCTGGATCTACTTAGGAAATGAGACACCATGGTAGTGGATCCATAGAAAACTAACAAAACTTATTGATTTTTAAGTGAAAAATGAAAAATGGGCCAAGTTAGACCAAATTCTGACCTGGGGTCTGAAATTCCATTCACCTATCGTCTCTGATAAAGAAAATAGTACTTCTGACATCCACACATTAGACCCTATTACATATGTTCCATGTCTGACCCAGATTGAAATATATACTATCGGAATCCAACAATGTGAGTTGGATCTGGTCTGGACTCGGCTTGAAAGTCCGATCCATTTGCATCCCTACGAATTCTCTGTTGTAGTGAGTAAAGTGGGCATAGTGATGATGGAGGAACCTCTTGAAAACACTTCAGGGAAATGACATTAGTCTGAAGTCACTCAACATATTGCAGTGCGTTTGTTTCATGCCCTTTCCTATGAAAGATGCTCTCTTCCATGGGAAATAGGGCCTCTATATTGCAACGGGTGTAACCAATGTCTATAGAAAATATATGGTGAGACACACATAATAAATGCAAACAAACAACTTTCCTGTCAAAATGGGTTCATACCTTTCCCCTTGGAGAAACACTTTCCCTCCAAAGTGACCCTTTCCAAGGGATTTCAGATCCTCAGATTTGAGATGCCCCATTTATCAAAGGGTCGGATCTAGTGTGTTCCCCATTCCATATTACCTCGAGCCAAGAGATTCTTGAATTACTAAGGCAATCAAACCAGTGTTGTCAGTATCGGTGCCTATCATCAGCCTGACGTATCATCAGAAATTCGATATGATACTGACCTGAATTGGCTATTTTTTAATAAATATAATAAGTAACTTAAAATTATTTTTTAATATTATTTTTGGCCAATTCAGAATAATTCACTTGAGAATCCGACGATCCACCTGAATCTTCGGCAAATCCATACAGGTCTGATTCGGATACAACATTAAATCAAACCCTAAAGGTGTGTTTTAATACCTCTAATCTCAAATCCATGTATTGAATCTAACATAGGGTCCACGTTGAGATATAAGTAAAACAAACACTGGATCTCATGTCCACCCGAAAATAAGCATTTGATATTCACATTTTAGCTTCTTTTTTTTTTGAAAGGCAAGCTGCGGTCAGGCAGACCCCTACCAGCTATCTCTTAAGCCCCATGTGGCACAGGGATTCGAACCTGGGCCTTCAGCTTGGCATCGGACCTCGCTTACCACATGGGATACCACCTCGGTCGTGAGATTCACATTTTAGTTACGAAACACGTAATCCTTGACCTAAAATCAAAGTCCAAAAAGGATCCGGCCCTTTGACATAGGACACAAAAGTATCCTACAACGATTGTAGTCGTCTACGATCAATCCACATCCAGGTGAGAATGTGGACCAATCCTAGCCATTGGTTATGTTCTTTTCTACAAGAATGTTTTCGGAGGGTGTGGCACTTACCTCTCCGCATTTGGGTGAAAGTGACTGATTTTAGAGAGGTGCTGATCCGTTCATACAGCAAGGAGATCGCAAAATCATCTATGCTTGGAGGTGCTTTGTATTAATTACATGTGGCCCAATTTGGCTGCAAAGAAATGCTAGGCATCTCATGGAAAGTGAATTGCCAAGCGCTACAAGAAATTCAACTTTTACTGGTACAGCTTTTGCGACAGTAGATGCATTAGTATAAACCTCGCCGGTAAAGGTTTTACTGGTGCAATTTACATTCGCCAGTGAAAATAGTTTTACTGGCGCACCTTCTACACCATTGAAACTATTTTCACTGGCGCAATATCTGTGCGCACAAACTGCACCAGTTTAAAGATTTTCACTATGATCACTGTTCTGGCCGTGTAAAACCATAAGGACTCAAACTTAGGGTAGGGGGATATCTCTATCCATAAGCCTGAAACCATGTGGGCAACCCCTTGGAGTCCATGAAGCTCGCATTACAAAGATATCACCTGGTCTAACATTGAATTGAGATACTGGTGGCTATTTTTTTTTTTTTTTGATAGGTAAGTTGGGGTTAGGCGTTATACAACGTACCATTGGGATTTGAACTTGCAATATCCCAATACAAGGTGACGTGCACTAACAGCTCCTACCAAACAATCGAGCCCGTGATGGTAGAGAGACTGTTGGTTATTGCATTAATTAGCTAAAGAGGGGTACATCTAAAGTTGTCATCATAAGAAAAGAAAATTTCTATCTGAAGCCAAGAAATCATGAATCCTCAAGGAAACATGCAATTATTTAAAGAAAAGGGCACAAAATTCTTGTTACAATTTCTTTCAGAAGTGGTGAGAGTATTTTCTACCAGGTCTTGATCTGAAAGTTGTAAAAAAATAATGCCAAAATTTGGACGATGAGATCAGAATAGGCTGGCTACCACCGAGGTGGTATCCCATGTGGTAAGCCGGGTCCTATGTCAAGCTGAAGGCTCAGGATCGAATCCCTCTGCCACATGGATCGGCTGTTGTTCTGGTAGGAGTCCGCCTAACCCCAACTTGTCTTTCAAAAAAAAAAAGATCATAATAGGCTGGCATTTAACAGGAAAATATGCCTGGTTTACCTATTCAACAAAGATTTAGGACCCATTCTTACAAAAAAACAAAAAGGATTTAGGATCCAATTGTTCTCATGACTCATAATCAACTCAGGTCACAGGATCTACTCAAAAAACTCAAGTCATGGGACCAATCATGTGGCGCCATTTTGAGTGGGACCCAGATCCAACTGACATAGCTAGGTTCAACATGAGGGTCATGTGATTGTTCATAAGGACCCAAGCTATAGGCTGCACATGAACTGGTCTGAGTGAAGTGAATGCCTACTTGACTACCGTGTCCAGGACTCCTTGGTGACTAATGGAATCTAAACCTTGGGCATGAAAAAGCTTGTTCTCGACTAGAATGCCCGATTTCCAATATCGAAGAGGGGAGGAAAACAAGGAATTGATGCAAGAGAATGCCCTGCTAGTCTTAACACATAAGAATGAGATGAATAGAATGGGATTTCAAGACAAAATAACCTCTATTTTAAGAGAAAGAGTGCCTCACTTGACTTCAAGCTGGGATCATTTGTTCCCGTTTTATTCATCATATCCTTAAAAGGTCTAAATGAAAACCCTAAGCATGCCAAATGGAACAACAGGGTGAGCAGAACCGGAAAATTATGTTTGATGATAATAACAAAGCATGAGCAACAATATGTTTGATGATAATAACCAAGAATGAGCAACAATATGTTTGGTGATAACAGCCAAGAATGAGAAACAATATGTTTGATGATAATAACCACGAATGAGCAACATGATATATGGAAAAAGATAGAGAATGATTTGCAACTGAATTTACTGCATTTGGTATAAGTCGTTTGTTTTGCTTTAGTGGCTAGTCTACCAAAGAAGTATCCATTATGGACACTTACCTTTTCATTCAAGCATTTAAGTGTAAAGGCACAAGCCAACAAATTTTATTTCGTGAATTGACAGTCCATAAACTCAAATTTCAATGATCAAAACGACGTATAAGAAACCCTTTTGACATTTTGTGTGTGCAAGTGTCTATATCATAGTCATAAATATCACTAGATATTTTTATAAAATCACGACTTTGATGCGATATTTTCAATTGTAGTTATTTCTCCATTAAAAGTGTATATTTTGAAACTATCGTGTTCCTAAGACAATTTTAATGCAATATTAACACGTGTAAACAATTTTTCAATTTTTACATATTATCTAAAAGTTTACTATGGTTTATATATTTTGTGATTCCATATATATCGATATTTTTCCTAGATTTGTTCAATAAAATTCAAAATTTTGAAAATATCGTCACATTTTTTCAAGTCCAAGATTTGCGACTTTGGTCCATGTATGTATGTATATATACTCCAACTATCATTTTTATCATAAAAAATACATGATGCGGGTATCGATTCCAAGAAAATCGACCATGCCAAGTACATCCATGGGTCAAAATCATAAATTTAGCATGTTTGCATCACTCTCTCTCTCTCTCTCTCTCTCTCTCTCTCTCTCTCTCTCTCTCTATATATATATATATATATATATATATATATATATATATATATATATATATATATATATATATATATATATATATATATTTGAGAAAGATGTAGTAAATCCACACACTATGTCCCCCTTGATAATTATATTGCTTTGCAGAGAAGTAATATATAATGGCTGAGAAATGAAAACCTACAAAATGAGCACGGTGGTAAATGAAACATTTTAATGGATTGATGGTGTTTTTTTTTTTTTAAATTCTGGCCCCATAGATGTGTTCAAAATGATTAATAGAAATCGATACTTGGATCATGCAGTTTGGATGAAAAATGGTATTTGGAGCTTAAAAAATTTATGAAAATTATAGGCCGTTGATTTTTGAAACCTTATAAAAGCCAATCGATGGATCGGAATCAAATGCTCCAAGAAATGATTCCTATAAAAACAAGCATATAGATCACACCTGTATGGTCAGAATTTAGAAAACACACACAAAATCTATTCCACCTTGCCCATTTTGTAGGTTTTCATTTCCCTGTAATGGATACTGTTAAATCTTTATTACAAAAGAAATAAAAAACTGAAACTACTCTTTAATATCCAGGCTATCATGGATGACGCACCTCTTTGACTCTCACGTGCACCCTCCTGTGAGGCTCAACGGCACCACCACAAGGCCCAAGCCTGAGCTCTAGGTCCAATTCCTCATCAACCGGTACCATATTCTTTATCAACAACTCCCTCTGTGAGTACTGGTCTCCTTCATGACCCTCATTTCCAAAGGGCCTGTCCCTAAACAAGGGCAGACACTCCCTTATCCCACCAATCTCCTCGTGAACATCATCTCTAGGGAATATCCATGGCCATCTCATTCTAGAGCCATCTGATTCTTTGTGATGACCATAGCCTGGATGGGTCTCATGGATCCGATCCATGGTTGCACTATGAGCTAAGGAATTCAATATTGGAGGAAAGAAGAGATAGGGACCCACATGGGAATTGGTTGAAGGTTGCTTCTGCTTGGCCCTATCCCTCCTGTGAATGTTCATGTGCCCACCTAAAGCCTGAGCAGTTGAGAACCCTCTCTTGCAAAAGGTGCACCCATAGGGTCTACCATGGCTCAGGCCTATGTCCTCTGAGCTCGAGTCTTCTTGGGCATCACTGCATTGGGGTTCCTTAGCTGGTTTGTTCTCCATCTTTGAGAGAGAGAGAGAGAGAGAGAGAGAGAGGTGTGCTTTTTAATTTATCTGCATCTATGATCTATGTTAAAGAAGGTTATCAATGGAGAGGGTTACAAGAGGGTCTAGGGCTCTAGAGCTCAAAGTCATGATCATAGGGTTTCATAGGGCAAAACCGTTTTTACTTGATTTAAAATGTGTTTAATGCCATTTTGTTGCATTCCTTGCTGTTAATAGATTGACCACCCTCACGCCACCACCATTGCTTGGCATCATACACGATTAGCTAGAGAGCCGATCAGGTGCAATCACGATGCACAAAAAAGTGTGCTGCCCTGTCTGGCTTCTCAACACGTGTCCTTCCCTGGGCTCCACCAAGTTTTGTGTGAGAGAGAAGTTAAGGTCATATTGTATACAACCAAACACTGGTTATATTCCATCACCGTACATCTCACTTGATGCATGCAGATGTGCATGGGCAACTTGTGGAAATCCACACTTTGTTCACCTAAAATTGTAAGCAGAAATTAGTCTCTAGGAGCATCAACTAAAAAAAAACTAAACGGTGCAGTTCCTATATATTATGGATCCTCAAATTGAAGAGTAGATCCAGTTCTCGGCTGAGTACCTTTAAATACATGTACTCAACAACCACCACCATCTCTAACAAGTACTTTGCAAGATAGTCGGTGCGTAAGGTAGATCTCCTCTCAGCAAATTGAGATTGTGGCCAACTTTTCTTTTGGTTAATGCCCAATGCTGCTTTGGTTGTTCTTGGGGTAGCCTCTCATCATGTTTTTGTTTATTTTTTATTGATTTTATTCATAATCACAAATCTTGTTATCAGGATTTTATCGACAAAGACATGAAAAAATTTAAAAATTTTATTTTTTTGAAAAATCTCGTTATATTTAAATTTAAAATATATAAATTATGAATAAGGCAATAAAATGTACAAATATATATATATATATATATATATATATATATATATATATATAAGTACAAACTTCACATTAGTAATACAATAAAAACATTATATTTTCAAAATAAGTCGGTCTTTCAAAATCTCATAATAAAATTATAAAAAATTGGCAGATATTTTTTACCATGATTTTATATCAATAATAGGATAGTTTAGCGAGAGATTTTCTTGCCGTAGAGTCACAATGGCTCGTTGGATTTAAAAAATTCATGGTCAATTGGTTTAAACCTTTTATGGAGATCGTTCCAAATATCGGCAACAGTTTTTCACAAGATAAAGAATTTAACAGTCAAGAGAGTGCCATATTGTTGTAGCAAATCCATGTTACAAAATTGGGAAACGTCGGTTCTGGTTTGAGCATGAGCCCATTGACAAAACCTTTCTTATTCTTGTCTAAAAGGGCGACTATCAAGGCACGACTCTACGATGGATAGTTATCCCCGATGAGCACACTTGACACAACACTTGGCCTAGATTGTCTGAGTGGTATAAGTAGATGAATTTTTTTAAAGAGCACTCTTATTCGATTGGGATTTTGCTCAATTTTGATAGAAAGAGTTCTGCTTTGTGTTTCTAAAACTTCGTTCTAAGTTTTGGTGAGCGGAGTTCTGAGAATTTTTTTTTGAAGATATCGGGATCTGAGGTAGGAGAACCCTTTATCCCCATATATGTTTTTAATTGTCATGAATAGACTCTTCAGAAAGCTGAAATTAGATGAATGTCAAAATTATATTAAGATTGTAAGTTTTGGTGAACGGAGTTCTAAGAATTTTTTTTTGAAGATATCAGGATATGAGTAAGGAGGACCCTTTGTCCCCATATATGTTTTTAATTGTCATGAAGAGACTCTTCATAAAGCTAAAATTAGGTAAATGTCAAAATTATATTAAGATTGTTAAAGTCCCCTACCATTTTTAGACATCACCCACATTTTATTTACGGATGATGTGTTGCCTTTTTGCAATCCTTTTAAGAACCAAGTGCAAAAGGTTAAGAGCATTTCCTTAGAATTTTAATATGCGGCACACATGAAAATAAACAATGAAAATCAGTCATTGTGCCTTTAAATGTGAGTTAGGAAGTGACTTCTCAAGTTTCTTATTTAATAGGGTGGCCACTGAGTTGTTTACTGTTGAAATATTTGGGTTTGCTGCTGTGTGTGGACAAGACAATTTTTTCTTTATGTTAGCTTATTATTGCTAAAATTCAACAAAGATTGAAAGCTTAAAAATCCAGGTTATTGTCTTAGAAGAGAGATTACTTCTTACTCAAAATACTTTTACTGCAATTTCTGCGTTCTGCATTATGTCTTTTAAGGTGACTAAGAAAGTGACCGTTCAATTAAAAACTATGTTAAAAAACTTCCTAGGGCTAGATTCGGATTCTAGAAGAATGCCACACTTGGTGGTGCTCAAAAAATAAAAGTGGTGTGGGGCTTCGCAGGATTGAGGAGTTGAATATCGGTTACCTGACTAAGCTTGTGATTGATGTATTCTTTGGGGTCTCTTTATTGGATGAGTTCATGTGCTTTAAGTATCTCTATAATATAAGTTTTGGGGGAGCTATTTTGGATGCCAGTTCTGGAGCTTAGAAGAAGATTTTATGGGGTTGTGTTGCAGACAAGACTGTTACTCGGTTTTGGATAGATCTTTGGCAGGGTACACCACTGATATCTCTCATACGTGAGGAAGAAATATGCATAATTATTAATTTAAAAAAAAACTTATGTCAAAGATGGGTTGGCATTATGTGTAGATCAGCATGCTCCTATACCGAGCCTTGAAAGTTTGTGACCTAATCTAATAGGATTTCAGCTCTCTCATGGACCGAATAGGCTGTAATGGAGAGGCTTTGTATTTGCAGTGAAAATAAGTAGGATGAATATCTTAAATTTTATTTGAAAGGACACTCTATCTTACGAGTGGTATGATTATGTGTGGTCTAAAAGAGTGCTGCCCAAGGCAACATGAGTTGCTTATTTGGCTGATCATGAAAGGCTTCTCACTCAAGATAGTTTAAATGAGTTTGGAGTTGCATTGTCAGATATATGCTCTTTATGTTTTAAGCATGAGAAATCATAATTTCATTTGTTATTTTTGTGCCCTATTACTCAATTGATTTGGAAACATGCACATTTTTTGTGAAGAAGCAGATTTTGCATTCTGATTTTATTCAGGAACTTAAATGGTGGATGATGTCATGCTTCTACCTTTCGTGGATCAAGCCATGTTGGGACATTACATTTCATATTGTTTGCTGGAATATTTGGAAGACGAGGAACACGTCTTACCATGAGGGTGCGCTTCTAAGTAGATTTACAATTGCTGATTTGGTTTGGGCATCTTACACCGAACATTTTGTTATGATAGAGTGACTAGTTCCTTAGATAAATTTATTTGTTTATTTGCAAAAACTAAATTGATAGTAGACTATTATTGGCTATCAAAATCCATTACTCATGTGATTAGATTTGCGTCTTCTATTCTTTATTGCCTATGATAAAGACTTTTTTTTTTTGCTTAGGGGGTATAAAGAGAGTTTCAAACTTGAATCTTGTTGAAGGTGACTGTATGCACCTGCTGTCATCCTTTCAGCAAGGTGATCTTGTATGCGTGATTTCAAATAACCAGCGATGGTGCAGAATTGTGAGGGGTGTCGTTCAAGGACGTCGTTCTTCAAATCCAGAGTTTACTCTTTACACTAACAAATCTTTTTGTGTGTGAGGATGTTTTATGTAAGGGGCCTTTGATGTCCTTGAGTTATGCTTTGCTCTTGCTTCGATCTTTTAATAACTTGCTATAGAAAGATAAGCTGCCACAGCTACCCCTAAGGGTGATCTTTTGTAATTTTTATTTTTAATATAAAATGGGGGTAACCCCCATGTTCTTATTTAAAAAAAAAAAAGAGTAGGAAAGTGGTGGGCAAGAAGAATAAACGAAGAAGGAAAGGTGAGGTGTGAAGAACGTTGAGATATTCGTCATGAGGCAGGTTCATCATGATTCCTTGAATGACGTCTAATCACAGATGAAGGTGCCTTCCATAGTGAAGGACGATATCTCTTTCCACAGTTGAGAATGAGACCATATCCTTCCTCTTCACAGTTAACCAATTCAGACTTTCTAAATTTAACATGGATTTTTTTTTATGATAAAAAAATGATTTTTCAAGTTTGAATATCTGTGAAATTTTGAAACTGTTGATTTAATTTGAAGCTCTAAAGACATGCTTATATGTCATGATCGATGATTGAAGAGCTGATTTCTACAAGATCAAGCATGTAGAATGCATCCGTATAGTTAGATTTAAAAAACATAATTTTAGTTTGTAGCGCGCGCACACACACACACACACATAATTTTAGTTTCTCATATATATATATATATATATATATATATATATATATATATATATATATATATATATATATATATATATATATATATATGAGAACTGAACATATTGGGTTTCATTTCTCGTTCAGCCCCATAGTATTGAAGTGTTTTATGATAGATCTGAACCGTTCAAGGTGTTTAGCATGCTCGATTTAGTGAGAATCGACTCTTGAATCATGTTTTTTTTGGAAAAAATATGTTTTTATGAGTCAGAAAAAAACTGGTACCTTCATAGCCATTGATTTTTTTATCATTCAAAAAACCTGTATACATGTCAGATTCTGGTGATCCAAAGGCCGATTCCCACTAAACAAAACCTATAAATTACATCTATGGTGTTAGATGTGAGAAAAAATGCCAAAAATGATGATTTTTGAGGGGGGCAAAACGAAAAGGTAGGCAGAAAAAAATACATTACTATATATATAGCCAATCTTGTACAATGTGATTGCATAAAAAAACATGTTTTTCCATCTCACTAAATGATACCTGTCCAATTTGACCAAAAAGTCATCATGAATCGAACCGGTGTCATTCAAGGAGATTGAGCAGCACATGGTTTTTGTGCAATCACATTGCACCTGATCCCTTGAGGAACAACTTATGGTGTTATACACTTTATTTACGTAGTCTCTAAAATCAAACTAACCATTGAATCATGTTTAGCATACTTTTATATAGGTTCATTACATACTTGAGCCATAGTTCGATCTGGGCTAGGCCTAAACGATCTGCCCATGAGAAAGATAACAGTACTGTCACAAGCAAAACTGAAAATATATGTAGTCCTCATTGCAGAACCATTAATTTACATTTCAAGGAATCACCTGTCAAATACAACGCTATATATATATATATATATATATATATATATATATATATATATATATATAAGAAGGCGCCCTACACGTTTTCCAGAACTGTTGTCCTACTAACTACATTTTTTTTTAAGTTGAATTGGAAACTAGTTATCATTTCAGTTGTTTGTAAATACATCTAAAAAAAATGTGATTCAACCTCAAAACGTTTTTTTTGAAAAGATAAAATATTAGTGACAATGATGTAGATGACACTCACTTTTGGCACCATTCCGTGTTTTTGGCCAAAACTAGAGAAAATATGGCGCTGCTAATTCACTAATCAAGATATGACAAATGTGGCTACTTGATTTTTTTTTCTTCATGGTTTTACCCTTTTGTTCCTTAAAAAGTTAGATGCCTTTGTCAAACAACTTGTCCAAATTATCACCTGAAAAAATTAGACACATTAGGCGCCATGTAAGTTGTCGCCTAGAAAAATTTGGTGCCATGTAAGTTGTCTAAAAAAATCAAGTGTCATTATTTATATCAAATTAACAAAAGGGCTAAACTGTTAAAAAAAACAATAAAATGGTCATGTTTGTTATATTTTTTTAGTTTGCCAAAAAAATTAGTGTCATCTACATTATTATTCATAAGATTATTATATGCAGAAAGAGTTTTTTTCATAATGGTCTCTCCCTTCAGTGAAATCCCAAGACCATCTTTCCTTTATCCAATTTTTCACAATTATCCCCTCCTTTTTGGACAATCATGGCAAAACCATCGATCCTTAGGGTAGCTAGACGGCACACAGGTGAAGAGTGGTCCTAAAATTTGAGAATGTAAGGACAATTTTGAAAGACAAATAAGGTAGGGGATGTTTTTGAGTGTCGTCTTATGGACAAAAATCTTTTAAAAAGCTCACAAGGGCTTGTATGAGCTACGTGTGAATGTCACTAATTAAGTTGACGGGACGTCAGGGATTTGAAACCCAAGGATGAGGTTCCCTGCCACAAGATGGAAGCTGGGTGTATTCCCTAGTCGGCCAGAGTGACCTCAAGTGCTTTAGCAATTGGAGGCCAGCCAATGCACAATCGGTGATAAGGTTTTTTCTCTTGGATTATCCAACAAAATAATCTTATAAAAAAAAGATAATAACATAGTGGGGGCGAACAATTAATCACCCCATCGACAAAAACTAGAGAGACCACAGTCTTGAGATTCTCAGGATGCAGAGAATATATATATCATGAAGCAACTGCATGCATCTTCAATAATTTGGTGTTTGTTTCACCCCCACATCCTATAAAAGAGTGCATCTTTCATAGGAAAGTGGGCATCTTTCTCACCAAGAGTGCAATGAAGACTTCTGTGAAAATTAGGTGGCAGGAAGATTATTTTAGTAGCACCTTTTGTAGTCTTTCTGCTAAAAGTTTAGAAATGATTTTATAATTAGTTCCACTCAAAGCAATAGGACGAAAATTGTCTATTGAACTCCTTGAGCCACCCTTAGGTACGTATATATATATAAGCACAGTCAAAAAACGCCCCAAGGCTCTAAGAAGTGATGCATTTGACTAAAATTCTTGCACAAGACCACATATATCTTCTTTACATGCATCTCAAATACATCAAAAAAATTCTTTCGGGGACCCATCAACTGCAGGTGCCTTGTTAGAAGGCATAGACCACACTATAAGGTGAATCTCCTCGTTAGAAAACATCTCATAAGCGGGTCTTTATCTTCCTCATTCAAAGCTGAAAATTTCATTAGTGTTAGGCTTGAAACACCATTATAAGCACAATCATACATGGGCTTCAAATGCTTTAGAACAATAGACCAAAAGATCATTTCCTTGCAAATTATCATTACCATTAACAACAATAAAGGAAATCTGATTTATTCTTCTTTTAAATGCAAAGGAGTGAAAGTATCTTGTGTTATGATCCTCTTCCTCGAGCCAAACAATACTAGCATGTTGGCACCAACGAATTTCTTGTCGAATACGCCATTCCTCCACTTTTGTCACGAGAGCGTCATGTCTGCATATTAGGTCTGAACCTTCCACATCTGCCCCAAGAAGACTCATTTCAGATTCCAACGCCCCAAGCTCCTCTTCCCACGAGATTAAGTCTCTAAATTTTTGCTTGGCCCTTTTCCTTAGCCCAAACAATGATATTATTTAGCACAAAGTCTGTCTTTTTTAAAAAAAAATTGTTCAGTCCATCGCCCATCACTACAAAAAAACAGTTGATTAGCGACGGAATTTAGCGACGGAGTTATATCGTCGCTACTTAGCGACGGATTAACGAGAGAAATGAATCCGTCGCTATATTTGTAGAATTTTATGAAACTAGCGACATATTATATTCCCTCGCAAAATCCGTCGCTAAGTAACGACGGATTGTGCGAGAGAATATTTTGTAGCAATAAATACGGCAGTTAGCGACGGAATTGCGACGGCTAAAATTCCGTCGCAACATAGCGACGGCCTAGGCGACGAAATATTTTCTGTCGCCTTTTTGTTTTTTGAATTACAATGGCTTAGCGACGGAATTAATCCGTCGCTAAATGTCGCATTACCCCTAATCCCAGCCCTCTTTTTCCTTTCTCCTTTCGCTGCTCCCGCCCGCCGCCCTCTCCCTCCTGCCGCCCTCTTCCTTCGGCCGCCCTATACATCCCGTCGACCTCTCTGCCGGCCCCCACCGTTCGCCGGAAGTCGATCTCCGTCAACCTTCCGCTGCCGCCGCCGCTGCCCGGAGTAACCGCAGGTATTTCACCGTTAAATGGATTGGGGGTCGACCCCCTGTGTTTTCCGGCAGGGGGTCGACTCCGCCAGGCGGTCGACCCCGGTAGGTGGTCGACCCCCTGCCGTGTCCGGCCGGGGGTCGACCCCCTGCCGTGTCCGACCATGGGTCAACCCTGGTAGGGGGTCGACCCCCTGTCGTGTCCGACCGGGGGGGTCGACCCCCCGCCATGTCCGGCCGGGGGTCGACCCCCCGCCGTGTCCGGCAGGGGGTCAACCCCTTTTGATGTCCGGCAGGGGGTCAACCCCCTGCCGTGTCCGGCCGGGGTCGACCCCCTGCCGTGTCCGGCCAGGGGTCAACCCCCTGCCTTGTCCGGCAAGGGGTCAACCCCCTGCCTTGTCCGGCAAGGGGTCAACCCCCTGCCGTGTCCGGCCGGGGGTCGACCCCCTGCCGTGTCTGGCCGGGGGTCGACCCCCTGGTTTCTTGCTCTTCTTTTTCTTTTTTCAGAAATTAGGGTTTTTATTTTATTTTCATTGTTTAGTTTTCTTTGATTTTCATTGATTAGGATTTTTTATTTTGATTTTCATTTATTAGGCAATTGACTTAAATTAAGGCTATTTGTAGTTAATTTAATTAGGGTTTTTTATTTGATTTTGTTTTATTAGGGCTTTGAATCAAAATTTAAAAATTAGGGCATTTTATAGTTAATTTGATTAGGGTTTTCTTGGATTTGATTAGAGCTTTTAGAACCATCAAACAAGCCTTAAGAACCATAAATAAGAGTCTAAATAGATGTTTTTATTTTATTTGAATAAATTACAAAAGCCTGTGCACTCTGTTTGCAAAAACTAGCTCAACTTTTAGATTATTACATTGTAGTGCCTGCTTATCCATGATAAAATTCAATAGCCACTTGGTGTATAGAATTACTCCTTTTCCTTCATTGTTAATATCCACTCTTACGTTCTTTTGTTATTGGAATAAGAGATAAATATTTTAACCTTTTTTTTTTCTAACCATATATGGCCAATCAATTAGTTTATAAACAAGCGTGTCCTTTTTATAAATCATTTTTTTAGAGTGAGTTTTTTTTCATGGTGACTTCATTTTAAAACATCATTTTTTTTTGCAGATTTCTCAACAGAACTCGCTTGTGCCCCGCCACCCATGGTAAGTAAGTGACAAAAACAATACAAATCGGGTAAATACCAGTGGTGAGTAAGTGATGCAAGCGCATCACATGTTATTTAATTTATTGAATGTAACACTTTATTGTTCACACACTCACTTAGTTGTTGATATCTAGGACTGCTTTGTTGGAGTTCGGAGATCATGCTGAGCATGATTTTAATGTATGAATATGGAAGTGTTCTTATTTTTGGAGTACGGAGTCCATGCTATGCATGGTAGTAGTTAGTGGGATATTGAAGTGTGTTTGCTGCAGGTACATGGTTGACATTTGTTTGATATGAATTATTTCGATGTATTGCAATGTTTGATGTGATTGTATCCATGCTTACATGTAGTTACTTTCAATTTGATTATGTCTTCCATGTGAAATTGTATACTGAAAGCATGCTTCAAATGAATGTATCGTGTCATGAATAGTTTGCACATGAAAATATTAAGTTATCAATGCATGCATCATAATTCTTGTGATTGTATGACATCATATATTGCATGATAAATTTGATATTTTCTTCATCATAGCATTCTGATGGTTCTCTTTTAACTGGTTAGGATACTGTTCGTAACATCATACGACAGAATGACTGCAAACCGTGAATGGATGTACCGTAGGATAGTGGACAATGAGTTATCGCGTGAATATATGGATGGTGTCGACAGTTTTATTGAATTTGCAACGGCAAGTGTCAGTACGGTAGATCCCACAGGTCGGATTAGGTGTCCCTGCAAGATTTGTAAGAATAATTGATTTGTAGAACCTCATGCCGTTAGACATCACCTATACAGGAAGGGTTTTGTGAGTGATTATCAGAACTGAACGTTTCATGGAGAAGAATTTAGAAACGATTTTGATGCACGGGTGAATATGGTGCACGATAATCCATATACGAATTTGATATTTGATGTTGCAGGAACAGAACTGGGTTCTGCTATAAGTTCTAGTGATGTAAGAACTACCGTAGATGAAGAATCACCAAACGATGCAGCTAATAGATTTTATGATTTACTTAGAGATGCTGATGAGCCACTTTGGAACGGTTGTGAGAGTCACACTATCTTGTCTGCAGTTCTTCAACTAATGAATTTGAAGTCTGAGTATAATTTGAGTCAATCATGTTTTGACCGTTTGTGCATGATTGTGAAGAGTATGTTGCCTAAAGATGAGAAATTGCCACAAAATTTCTATCGTGCGAAAGTTATGGTCAACGCTCTAGGTATGGGTTACAAAAAGATTGATGCTTGTCCAAATCACTGCATGTTGGATTACTTGATGTCAATGATTTGAATTATTTGAATGCATTGCAATGCCTGATGTGAATGACTTGAATGCATTGTAATACTTGATGTGAATTATTTGAATGTATTGTATGACATATGTTATTTGTTAGAATATGGTTCGTGGAGGTTATAGTGGTCGCTCATTCAGTAGTAGTCAGGCTCAACCTTCATCTTCACGGGCTCCTGTGATAGGTATATCATATAACTAATTAGATGCTTGATTAGTTCAAATGCACATTCTGAGAATTTCTAATATATTTTTTTACAGATGATGTTGCGCCTGTACACGACCCACCTACACCAGTTGATCACACAAGTCAACAACCAACACTAGAAACAGGGTCTTCTCAGGCTGGCACAAAAAGACTCATTCGAATAGTGTATATCGATAATCGACCGTAAGTATTTTGTTTTCAATTATTGCATATCTTTTAAATATTTTATATTGATATTTACTGTGTAACAATTCATGTGCAGCACAAGGTTTGAGCCACAAGAAGTAGTACGGGAGATTAGGAATTCACTTCTTCAACATCTACCAGGACCAGTTGCTCAATGGAAAGAGTACCCAAAGGAGGTGTTAGACAGATTGTGGTCCTCATTCATGGTATACAGTTGTTCCTCATAGTTAATGTGTTTCATATTTAATTTATTTAAGCAATGTCTACTAACTTTCTGAAAATATTTGTAGGCTTCGAATCGCTTCGCAACTACAGTGAAAGAAAATGATGCAAGGAAGGTGTGGCAGAAGGTGGCTGCCAATCGATTTGCAGACATGCTGCACACTATGAAGACTGCAGCAAAAAAAGCATCTGGCGTAGTAGATGATCCATTACTGTGGAAGGGCCATGGTCCTATTACTATCAGGAGAGATTACTGGGATGAAATGTGCGATAAGTGGGCGGGAGATGCATTTAAAAATCGCTCTGCGAAGGCTTCACAAAATCGATCGAAGATGCTCGAAGCCCATCTACACACAAGTGGATCTATGACATTTGAGAGCCACCTAAATAAAATGGTAACTCATCAATATATAATATTAATTTTATAAGTATTGTTGCAAACTTGTGTACTAAATCTTTTGTCATTTAACTTCGCAGGAAGCAGAAAAAGGAGGCAGTGTACCATATAAGGATGTGTTTGTAGAAACACATAAACGGAAGACCACGGGAGTCTTCGTATCAGAGAAGGCGAGAACGACAATGGTATGTATTAATTCTATTAATAATTATTGCAATATATATGCAAGTTATCATAATGTTATCATTAATTATTAATGAATACTTTAAACATTATTTTGTAGGAGGCATATGAGCAACAGATGGTAGAGCGATATGGCGAAGACGCTACTCAGCATCCATCATTTGATCCTACAGCATGGGTGACTGCAGCAGGTGAACCCAAAAAAGGTCGCGTGTTCGGGTTTGGGAGTAATATGAACACTTCACCAGTTATTGGTTCTTCCAGTTATGGCTCACCGACTTCTTGCGCCGACATAAGCTCCAAGCAGCCGACTATTCTTTCCGGTGATGATGTACGCGAGATCATTAATGAATCACTGAATAACTACTTCCAATACACCGTCGCCCCCTTTCTCCGAAATGAGATCAAGGCCGTTGTTCAGGATAGGGGATCTTCGATTCGAGGTCCCTCTCAGGTATAATCACATATATAGTTTTTTTTACTGTCTTAAAGCACATCTGAGCATGGTAGAATCACATATAGAGTTTTTCTAGATGCCTTAGAACACATATGAACATGCTATAATCACATATTCAATTTTTTTACTGCCTTAGCACACATATGAGCATGATAGAATCACATATAAAGTTGCTTTGCCTGTCTTAGAGCACGTATGAGCATGCTATATTCAGTTTTTTGACTGCCTAAGAACACATATGAGCATATTATAATCACATATTCTGTTTTTTGACTGCCTTAGCACACATATGAGCATGCTATAATAACATATAGAGTTTTTTTACTGCCTTAGAACACATATGAACATGTTATATATCATTTATGATAGAATCACATATAAAATTTTTTGCTTTGCCTGCCTTAGAGCACATATGAGCATGCTATATTCACATATTCAATTTTTTTACTGCCTTAGCACACATACGAGCATGATCGAATCACATATATAATTTTTTGCCTGCCTTAAAGCACATCTGAGCATGGTAGAATCACATATAGAGTTTTTTTAGATGCCTTAGAACACATATGAACATGCTATAATCACATATTCAATTTTTTGACTACCTTAGCACACATATGAGCATGATAGAATCACATATAGAGTTTTTTTATTGCCTTAGATCACACATGAGCACATGATAGAATCACATATAGTGTGTAATTTATTTCATTATATTTTGTTTATCAATACTGACTATTCTTTTCTTGTGTAGGCTGCTAGCGATAATCAGGGTAGTGGAGCTGAAGGGACAGATAAAGACAATGAACAAGAAGACGCACAAAATCTTGGCGATGATTAGAGGACTGTGTTGAAGAAGTTCTATTTTTTTTATTTTTCCTAATTGTAATTGTTGAATTGTAAATAATTAAACTTCTTAATTTTAAGGTGGAACGATTAATTGTTGTAGATACTTATTATATGAATTTTTTTGTGTGGTTTGTTTTTTATTTACAGGAAATATAAATTGTACAGGAAATAGAAATTGTACAGTTCTCGGTAATTAATTTTCAAATAAATTTTTTTTAATTTTTTTTCGTGTTTGCGATGGATTAGCGACGGAACCATCCGTCGCTATTCATATTAATCTAGCGACGGCGTAGCGACGAAATTAAATCCGTCGCCAAGCCGTGGTCGCCGTTTAGTACCGGCGGATTGGCGACGGAATATAGCGCTCGTTATTCCGTCGCAATTGGCGACGGACCTGGCGACAGAATAATTCCGTCGCCAGTTAGCGTCGAAATATTCGCGACGTAAGCATACTGTCGCCTCGTTGTCGCTAATCCGTCGCTAACCATGTTAGCGACGGATTAGCGACGGAATGTGGTCGTCGCTAATCTACTACTTTGTTGTAGTGCATCTTGAGGAGAACTCCATAAATTAGCCATTAGATCAGAAAAACTCGGATTACAAAGCCGCCACAATTCAAAGCTTAACCAACTCTTTCTCGTAGGCTAACCACAATTCCATTTCAACATAATCAGGGCATGATCGGAGATGGTAAACGAACCAATGGATGAGTGAATATCATGACAACAGTTCATAAAAGAATTAGAGAGCAAAAAACAGTCCAGCTTCCTCATAATAGGCAGGGGTTGCTTATAATTAGTCCAAGTGGAGGGATCTCCTTCCATCTCAATAGCATGAAGCTCATTAAAGTTAACAAATTCAATAAACTTTCTCATGAATCTAGTTGATGGGTGCATTTTGTTTAACTCTTGAACTGACAAAGTTGCATTAAAGTCCCCCATGAATCCAGTGCAAGAATGATTGTTGTGCAAGGCTTTCTAACTTTCTGTAAAAGAGTATTTTAAGTGGACAGGTGATTGGTCCATAAATAAAAGTTACCCTGAATTCCCCCCCCCCCCCCACCCCACCCCCACCCCACCCCCCCACACACACACACACACATCTCTCTTAGCAACATTCAATGTAATAGAGAAGTCACCCTAAAAGACATTCTCCATAATAAGATTGTTGTGCCACTATCATAAGTAGCCTGCCCGCTTTAGCCCTCAAGGGGAAGTAGACATAATTTGAGCCTCTTAGCTTCGTTTCAAACGGGAACATCAAATCAATCTGTTCTTGTTTAATCCAGTTGACAAGGAAGAATTTCTTTTCCATACTCCCCAGCCCTCTAATGTTCCATATAACCAAGTTTATGACAATAACTTAAATCAGACCCAAAATTTTGCCGCAAATTTCAAAAGCCCACAGTAGCAAGCTCACTTTATTTATGAATAAATTCCTTCTTAAAGAAGTTCAATGGTGTCTCTTTCAATTCCCAAGCTCAATTGTGTGATAATTATATCCAAGGAGTCACCCATATACGCTGCCCAATCATGTTTAATATACTCTATTTATTAATTATTTTATATGTTAAAGTTTACTGAAAATTTATTTTTATACCATTTTTAAAGCCACCTTTATTTTTCATGAATTATGAGATGTTAATGTGTTAAACATGATAAAACCTTCTAAAATAGTAAATAAACCATGCTAAATACATCTATACAGTTACATTTACCAATTGGTGGCTACATCTATACAAAAAAGAGTGTCTACACCACTGAATAGTATCATGGTACAGAAGTGCCATATATTTTCCCAATTTCTTTTATCGACATTCTAGTAGCAATTCCTAATCACATCTCTCTCCACGATACTTGTGTGTGTTCATCTGTCACCGGGACACTTAAAAAAGGACGCGACACCATTTCTTTCTCAAATTTCTGTTAATAGTACTTAAAAGGACACGACAGGAGAGTAAATTAGAGAATGCCCGTGAAGTAGGTATATATATATATATATATATATATATATATATATATATATATATATATAAAAGTAGGCCAACTTTTGTTACCCTTGAAAGTCACAGGATTGCATGGAAGTGATTTGTGGTGGATGAACAACCAAGGGCGTTTTTGTATATTTGCAATACAATGATATCCTGCCTTGGAAACATATAACTCTGAGGACAAATATTCTTCTTAGAAGTTTACAAAATATCATTGGTGGTGCTATCCTATGCAAAGCACTAACCTGGAAATGCAAAAATTTGTAAAGGTATTATATTAAAAGCTTGTGGACTTTTCAACATCCTTTAAAAACAATGGAAGTTAGTAATCCCCCTCTCTCTCTCTAAGTCCCAAGGTGGTTGGCATAGTGGGGTGGGGCCTTGGCCACTAGACTGGTGTTCAAGTTTCCATTCCCATGGTCTCCTCTTTGCGCAAGCCGACACCCAGCATGGGAGTTTTATGTGCTGTTTCTTCTCTCTCTCTCTCTCTCTCTCTCTCTCTCTCTCTCTCTCTCTCTCTTTATATATATATATATATATATATATATATATATATATATATATATATATATATTATATATATATATATATATATGTGAAAAATATCATAAAATTTTATTTTTCAAAAGCACACACAAATGAAGAATCTTTCAATATTCAACTTGTTTTCAGCTACTAAAGGACATTGTCTTTGAACAATTCATATGTACCTTTCGCCACTTGAAAAGCAAAAGGGCGCTTGTTAGTCTAAGTAATGCCTGTTTTTTTCAGGAATCATGTAGATAAGGATATTGTACATATTTTCAGTTAGGTATAATGCTTGTCTATAATTATAATAGTCTTTATAAAATCTAGTTGTGCTGCATGAATCATAGTGACAAAAGTTAAAAATGAAAAAATATCGGCAGCCAAAACTTAAGAGAAATTGATTTTTTTTTTAAATCTCATATTTTTCGGCAAAATATTGGCAATAAAAAAATAAAAAAATTGTACAAGAAAATATAAATAAAAAATGTTTAAAAATAAAAACACACAGTTTTTCATGATAAATAGCCGATAAAAACACAAATATCGTGTTTAAAACATGATATTTATGTTTTTGACAAAAAACTCATGAGAATTTGAAAATATCGCAAGAAATTACTATTTTTAACTTTTGGGTAATTTCTCACGATATTTTCATATATCTCGTGAGATTTATCACTGTGGCATGAATTGGTATACAAGTCCTATTTGAAAGTTACTTCTACAAATATGGTGGAATTACTAATGGGACCTCTTCATTCATTTTTTTCATGTTAGGTGTTGACACATGTCTTAACTTTTAAAGATATCAGAATCAACAGATCTCTGTTGGATTTTTTTTTTTAAATAAGATTTGCAAGTGTCCATTCTCTAACTAGTCTAACCTGTTGAGTCTTGACAACATATTCGTAACCTTCTCTGTGATGAATTTTCTTAGTTGTCATATAACATACTCCAAAAAACAAAAATTATTGTTCTTGCTAACAACTTCTTGTCTTGGATATACAATTCCAACTTTTTTGATATTTACAGGGAGAAACAGCCTTCAGGATCAAAGACCTAGTTGAGCTGGCTCTGCCTGCCATACTTACGATCACTGCCCTGGCAGCATAAAACTCCGTGGGCTTACCCCTTCCCCGGGGATACAATTCCAACTTAGAGTATCGAGTTTAATTCTTTTTTTTTCTTCAATGTATTTTTTCTATATCTTAATGTGTACCAACATAATTAATAGAAAAGATTATGTTGTTTTCCACTAAATGCATTACAGTAATGTGGCCTTGAGTTGTGAAACTACAGATCTCAACAACTCATTCAGACTCTTGTATATTATTGCAAATATTCCTAAATTTAAAATCTAATCAATCATTGGGTCCTCTTTTCAGACAACACATAGGAATAGACTCACCAACAAAAAATGGTATTTCATATTGTAAATTTTAAGTTTTGCTAGATCAAGGTTTGAATCAGTATATATCTTCATTTCTTCAATAACCATCATATGATTAAAAGAAAAGAGAAACTAAAACAAAGTTTACCAAAAATTACACTGGTACCTTTTGGGGGCACTTGTTTGCAATATTTTGTCTCCACAGATGGTCTCCCAGTTGCAATATTTATAGGACTAGTTAGAAGAGAATTTTAATGAACAGTAACAAAAGTGAAGTCTTTTTTTTTTATGACAAGAAACCCTCTATGAAGCAATGAAAACCCTGGGCGGGCACCCACAACCACCGTGCCTTACGTGTAGGGGTGTCAACGGGTTGGGTTTACCCGGACCAAACCCTATAGGGTATGTGTATGCTGACAAATAAGAAGACCCAATTAAGATCCGGGTCCGGTCCCGAAGGTCCGATTAATACATGGATCCGGGTATAGTTTATGAAATTTTATACCAGACCTGGGCCCGACTCAAATTCTGATTAAGACCCGCAAATTTTCAATGTAAAAATGATAAAAAAATATTATTTTACCGGGTACGGTCTGGGTCTGGTTCATGTAGTTCTTATCGGGTCCGGGTATGATTTTTCTTATAGTAGACCCGATTACACCCGGGTCCAGAGCAGATACCATACCCAAAAAACTGGTCCAAGTTTGGTTTCACCTGGGTCCAAACCAAACCCGACCCTTTGACACCCTTACTTACGTGGGCTACCTCCATACACCGATGGGGTTTGATCCGGTGCATTCAACTCAGCACCCTCACAACCATCCCACTAGCCATGCGGGAAGACAAGTCCATTCTTATTTGTCCCTTAATTTCATCAATGATTTATAAGATAGTGACATGAACACATGTTAAAATGCCATATGGGGGATTCTTTGATTTGCAAAAGGACTTGTTATCATTATCTTTCATTAAAGCAGGGATAATGTTTAGCTCAATATTCGACATTAGATATATTTGTTTTTAAGTCTCACTTTGCTTCTCTTGGTACTAGGAAGTTGAGGATTCCTTTGGCCCTTTGCTCATGTTCTTAGTATTAACAGGCATCCTTGATTGTTTAAAGCAAGTTGCATTAACTGGAGTTAATGCAATTGATTCCGATATTGTCAAAAAACAGAAAATTCTAATAATTGAAATGCTTCCTAGACAATTACATTACTAGTATTTTTCTTCAACATCTTGAGGTAATACTGAATGAATGAACAAATGGAAACTAGATTCTGTGGTGCTATATTTAGTGTATTTGGAGGAAAAAGGAGTTTTTAATGGTTCACAAGTAGATTTAAAAAAACCTCAATATGGAGCCCTTTTTTATGTTTTGAAACTTTTGCTAGGAGGCAAGTATTGGTATTTGTAATTTGAACCTAAGCTGGTGCCATGCAGTTGTTATATCTAAACTAATTAATCTTCAAAAGTATCATATTATATATTTTCATAACTAGCTTAAAATTTAGGAAACATCAATCATTACTCATAAAACACCACTGAGAATAAACAACGATAATAACACATTTAGGATAAAACCACATTAACTTCCCCCATAGAGTCTTGTTGCATTTCTTGCAGCAAGAGGTAGATGAAGACAACCCTGCAAGAAACTCCCCTTGAAAAAGGATATTTCACTACTATTAAATCAAACAATGAAGACTACTATGTCACTATCCCAGTAGATAACTCGCAAGTCAAGAGCACTGTCGGGTGGCCTCTAGACCTCCCCATTGTCTAGTTCCTTCCTCTAAATGACCACAACCAGATATTGGTTTTATGTTTCTTTAAAAAAAGAAGATATTGGTTCCATAGGACAAGGGATCTGTCATCCCTTAACACTACTTGTGGTTAATAGGGTCATATCACATGTTGATTGAGAGACTTGATTAATTTTTCTCTATTCCAACAACTAGTACTTCTTGTTATTTAATTTCCTTTTTGTTTTCAAGTATTTATTTTAATTGTACCTTGCGTGTCGATTTGGCTTATTAACTGATGTGTTTGTTTTTCTCATAGTAAACAATTGCCAAGTTAAATTTTCTCTCATTTTCAGGTAAAATTTCGACTGCAACTCAAAGTTGATTCTCTAATTTTCCACTGAGACACCATTGTACCTATATACATATGTTAAGGCGCTGTGTGTCCAAAAGTATTGCTTTACTTGACTCAAGGACTTGACTTTTTCTCCAGGTGATGAGCAAGGATTCCAAACATATACACTAGGAGGACAAAGAGAAAATATTAATCAAAGTTTGTACCAATAAATCAGCATTATTTTATTGAAGCCATGATGTTTGAATAAAGAGAATGATTGAATGTTTGTGTGCTAACCTCTTGTGGGGTTACCACAACAGACAGTGAATAGATGACAGTGTCTTTGGTTATTTCACCCAAGTTAATCCCTTTTGGTGGTGTCTTTTCTACCATACTAATTAAAAAAGAAGGAAATAAGGAAAGGCTTCATAATGCACCCAGTGTCAAAGTCTCTCTCTATTTTGGCATTCTCACAAAATTAGCAAAAAGAAGACTTCTTTGTTCTGCTGGGTACTTTTGTGATAGCTAGGTGGTCTGTTATGCAATCTCCAGTCAGGATGCAGATGCTTCTTCTGTCTGTATCCATAGTTTCATTTTTTTTCTTCCATCTGTAATCAAATTTCAGATGGTTTACTGAGAAAAAACTCAGGAGATATTGTGGTTTGAGGAAGATATGGAGAGCACTAGACAATGGATGTGGAGCAGGAGAAATTTTTGTGCTTCAAAGGATCAATCTGCCTCATATCATAGCTCTTGGGAGGAACAAGCTTTTGCAGAAGACTCATCAGGACTGCATGCGGGGTGCATATGGCCTCCTAGGTCTTACTCTTGCACCTTCTGCAGGAGGGAGTTTAGGTCAGCTCAGGCCTTAGGTGGTCACATGAATGTTCATAGAAGAGATAGAGCAAGACTGAGGCAATCACCCAGTTTTCAGAGTGAAGGAAATCAAAACCCTTCTGGGTTCTTGGATCTCCATCAGTACCCACCTGAAGCTTGCTCCCTGGTATACCCTAACCCTAGCACTGTTGTTGTTCCATCCCCTAAAGTTTCAGCACCAACTGCCTCCTGCTGCAATGACAATTGCAGTGAGCAGACTCTCACCCTTGCTTCCTGCCAAAAGCCATCCTTGTATCCCCCTTCTACCAAGATCTGCAACCCCTTCACTCTTCAAATACTTGCTATTCCTGATGATGCAAAGTTCAAGGGAGATCTGAATTGTGATGTTTCAAAGCAAGAGGCCGTGAATGGATCATCAGATTCGTTCTCTCGGAGCCGGAAATTTGACACGGAGACATTTGAGAGTGATGATGAAGGCATTATCAGTAGGAAAAGAGCAAGGAACTGCAACAGTGGGACCTTGCCTTTGTTCATCAGGCAGAGTGTGCCATCCGATCTCCTTCTTGGGCATCACCATCTTCAAACCGAGGTGCCAGGTCGAACACAGCCAGTCATTGAGGAGTTGGATCTTGAGCTCAGGCTTGGGCAAAGGCCCAAGGTCAAGTAAAAATCCACGGATCTCTTTGTGTGTTTCAATTGAAAAACATTGTGATTTTTAATTTCTTCCTTTTGCTTATCTCTGTAATGGAAGTGTTATTGGTTGGATTTCTTTGTTTCTTTCTTTGATGATGTTCTTGAAGTATGTAAAAATATCATGAGTCACAAGGCATAATTTGAAGAAATCTCATCTTCTCAACACAAAATCTTCCTCCCTATTCAGTTTCCTCGCTAAAACAATATTGAGTTCTTGTTTTTTTCTCTATTTTCCACTTCATAATGTAGTCTCATAAAATCTTTCTTAGTTTTATCCAGTGTAATTATTGATTGTATATTTGTATCAGTGTAGCTTTCATACATTTACAGTAAACCTGTACCAAATTACTTATTTTGAAGGATGATGAGACACATTCATGAAATTAAAAATCCTTCCTTTGGGGTCTTTTGCACTGCAAGTGGTCACAGTCACAACAGTACCAACATTAAACTCAAAAACTCGGGGGATCACAAAAAAGGCAGTATTTACTATACTCTAGCATATGATACAATAGTTAACTAACTGCATGGGGAAAAGGAACAACCATGCAGAAGTTATATGATAAAATAGTTAGCCAACTGCATGTGAAAAAGGAATAACCATGCAGAGATTGTCCTTTTTAATTTCCTTTTTCTTTTCTACTCCGAGCAGAGCACACTGACATTCCAGTGGTATAAAACCAACATGTGTTTTCATGGGTTTATTCAGAGAGAGAGAGAGAGAGAGAGAGAGAGAGAGAGTACATGGATTCCCTGTTCTCTGGATTTTAGCATGTACAGTTGCTCAATTCCAGAAGGGCATCTTTGTATATATAAATTCTATCTCACCTCACATCTAAAAGTTGTAAATCACACCGACCGGCTAAGGGGATAACATTATTCCCTTTGGGGGAATCAATTGAATATAGTATGATGGTACCCCTTTTATTAAAACACCAAAGGGAATATTATTACATCATACCCGGAAGGCCTTTTCCACTTACCTGCCTTTTGTTTCTTCTTGTGTATGTATTATTATTGACGGTAAGCCCTAGACGCCATCACGTATCTAGAAATTTTAAAAACGCTCGTCTGCATGCCTGCCTGCCTGCCTATTGATACGACCTAAAACTGAGCCTGTTTGCCTCTGTGTTTTGACTTTAAGAATTAGCAGGATGCAAAGAATAGAAGTGGGGGGTGGTTGTAGCCATTAATAGCTCTCGTTTTGTAGAGAGAGAGAGAGAGAGAGAGAGAGAGTACTTATGAAATCTAAGTTTTGGAAAGTTACAAGAGAGAGTCATGAGATCTAAGTTTTGGAAAGTACCAACAATGTAGCTTGAATTCTAGTTTGTTTTTTGCACAGTTGTATCATCAAAGTAGAAGGACATTTAATGGGGTTCAAGATTCAAGTGATGAAATTGGCCCCCCACTTTGAACTAAATCAGAGGGATGTCATGCCTTTATAGCTGAGCCTGGCGTGGCTGAGTGTAAAGCTTATTGAAAAATCCAAAACTAGGTTCCACCCCACAAAGGATCCCATCCTTCGACATAGGGTACAAAGTGTCCTACGTGAATCCTAGCCGTCCAAGTTCCAACCAATGTATCTGGACTGCTGATCAGTCCACATCCTGATGAGAATGTGTACCAATCCCAGCCGTTGGTTGGACTGCTAGGATTGAACTCCCGTTACTATCAGTCAATTTTTGTTGGCTACTGCTTTATTTTAATTTTGACTAGTATAACATGCTCGTACAGGTATAGACTCGTAAGGTGTGAGAGACCATTCAGTGTTGTTTACAACCTCTGAGATCATGTCCGACTACAACTAGCATTTTGTCTCTGTGTCTAGGAACACAGATCTAGTAATAGGAATTAGAAGCGGACGTCTACCCCCTTTCTTAAAAGTGGTTAATGGCTTCACAATTACCAGTTCATGTTAAAACTTGCTAAACTGAAAGGAGAGAAAATAACAAGCTAGACAGAAAGATGATTTTCAATTACAAATCGCTCATTTAACTAGTGACTTTTGTGCCCCAAAGGGGTTAGCATAGTTGGAGAGGGCCTCAGCTGTCATACGGGCAGTCGGGCGCTACCCGTTGCATAATTAAGCCAACACCCAGCATAGGCCCTGGGGGCGAGGGTCCTAGCCTTGGAGTTTTATGCCGCCGGGACGGAGACTATGTCTCGACGCCCAGGTGTGGCTTCAAATGAATGCAGTTAGCTATTTCTAAGAAGCGGACACATTGCATTCACGCATCAATGGCCTATGAAAGCATGCATGAATTGCTTGTCAAGTTAATTAAGTGACTTGAGTTGCCAGCTTGATCTGATTAAAGGACTACAATGAAGAAGTCTGGGATTCTGATTCACACCTGGCTAGGTGTAAGGTGTGATATCAAAAAATGCAATCCACTGCAAGTTCGCTAGCAAGGGCTCCACACAACTGGTTAGGTGGGTCGGCTTAAGGCATTCACATTGAAGGAAATTAAGAGTTTGATACCAACATTGAACATCCCTTGCCTTAAGGCTGAAACAGAAGGTTCCCTGGTGGGCAAAGGGCATGGAGAAAGGGGGGTTTTAACCACTAATTAAGGCTAGGCCATATGCCAGAGCATCAATCTCTTCCAAACCCCACACAACTTGAACCAGGGTTTTTCCTTGCTTAATATCAAAAAGCAAATCCAGCCTAAGTGCACCCAATTAAGCCACACCCAAGACATATGAAAACTCAAAACAACTTAAGGAGTTCATGTAGTCAATTGAAAATTGGCCCGGCAGTTGTTATGATTGGAAGAGGTTTGGGTCCAGTCAACCATGGCACTATGTATTTAAAATTGGCTCCAAAAATATAGGTGAATAGGTTAAGGCACACGTTTGGCAACATGCAAAGAAAAAGTTCAAGAGTACTATATCTTTGAGTTTGAATTGTGACTTTGGGGCTTCATTTCTTGCGCACACAGAATTGGTTCAGCAGATATGGACATGGGGAGTTGGCGATTGGTTAATGATTTGGATCTGTTTCTTGCAGGGGAGGAGGAGCAGTTGGCGTAAGGGTTGTGTACAATGTCATTCATTCTTAATGCATGCCTGCAACTGTAGGGTGCCCTTTTTGGAAAACCACAACTTCAGTTCACCCATCTAAAGCCACTCTCTGGCTACTGCTGGCAGGTTTTAAGTGGCAATGGCATGTGCCAAGACAAAATAAGTACCAAAAAATAACAAGAATAACATATATAATAATAATGAATCAGATGTGATAATAGTACGTTTCTGTGTGTTTGGATGTTGACAAAAGTCCAGACTTTTCTTGAAAATTTTGAATTTCATAATGCAGAAAGTCTTGGCATCAAGGCACTAAAGCCTGCAAGAAAATAATCATGCTTAGTTAGACATATATAAGATGATTCTTACTCATGACAGATGGCAATGGTGAGCCAACTTCCATTCATATCATTTTGCATGTGCTGGTGGGTCCCAAACAAAATAACATGTGCCTTTTCAGTGAAACACAGCTTGCAGATTAAGATGCATTTGGATGGCACTGAGAGTCCAAAAAAAAGCCAGTTTTTTCACATTTTGGCGCATGTATAATTGTTTTTTGTTTTCAGATATATATGCAAGGCAAATCCCATTTCAAGAGGTGGGGTGCCTGAGAGAGATTGATGTCCTGTCGTATGACCCACTCTCAAGTAGTTAAAACCCTTTGGTCGTCTCAGAGAGCCTGCTGCTTTGGCATTCAGGTAAGGAATGCATCCTTGATATCGAACTCTTGACATCTTTCAACTTGAATGCCTTAAGC